>NW_027142768.1:0-163773 GCF_026170545.1 Melanerpes formicivorus | reverse complement strand
AGCAGCCTGTATCTCAGCACAGGAATAAGGTAGGGAAGAATTCTAAGGCTCATTTTGACTGCCTCCAGAAGTTAGATCAGATGGCAAATTGGATTTGGTGCTAGGTCTTTCCCTTTAGGTTTTACCCCAACAATGTTTTCATTAGTTTCGCTCACTCTCGAAATCAAGCATTTTACAGCAGGTTGGAGCAGCCTGTATCTCAGCACAGGAATAAGGTAGGGAAGAATTCTAAGGCTCATTTTGACTGCCTCCAGAAGTTAGATCAGATGGCAAATTGGATTTGGTGCTAGGTCTTTCCCTTTAGGTTTTACCCCAACAATGTTTTCATTAGTTTCGCTCACTCTCGAAATCAAGCATTTTACAGCAGGTTGGAGCAGCCTGTATCTCAGCACAGGAATAAGGTAGGGAAGAATTCTAAGGCTCATTTTGACTGCCTCCAGAAGTTAGATCAGATGGCAAATTGGATTTGGTGCTAGGTCTTTCCCTTTAGGTTTTACCCCAACAATGTTTTCATTAGTTTCGCTCACTCTCGAAATCAAGCATTTTACAGCAGGTTGGAGCAGCCTGTATCTCAGCACAGGAATAAGGTAGGGAAGAATTCTAAGGCTCATTTTGACTGCCTCCAGAAGTTAGATCAGATGGCAAATTGGATTTGGTGCTAGGTCTTTCCCTTTAGGTTTTACCCCAACAATGTTTTCATTAGTTTCGCTCACTCTCGAAATCAAGCATTTTACAGCAGGTTGGAGCAGCCTGTATCTCAGCACAGGAATAAGGTAGGGAAGAATTCTAAGGCTCATTTTGACTGCCTCCAGAAGTTAGATCAGATGGCAAATTGGATTTGGTGCTAGGTCTTTCCCTTTAGGTTTTACCCCAACAATGTTTTCATTAGTTTCGCTCACTCTCGAAATCAAGCATTTTACAGCAGGTTGGAGCAGCCTGTATCTCAGCACAGGAATAAGGTAGGGAAGAATTCTAAGGATCATTTTGACTGCCTCCAGCAGTTAGATCAGATGGCAAATTGGATTTGGTGCTAGGTCTTTCCCTTTAGGTTTTACCCCAACAATGTTTTCATTAGTTTCGCTCACTCTCGAAATCAAGCATTTTACAGCAGGTTGGAGCAGCCTGTATCTCAGCACAGGAATAAGGTAGGGAAGAATTCTAAGGCTCATTTTGACTGCCTCCAGAAGTTAGATCAGATGGCAAATTGGATTTGGTGCTAGGTCTTTCCCTTTAGGTTTTACCCCAACAATGTTTTCATTAGTTTCGCTCACTCTCGAAATCAAGCATTTTACAGCAGGTTGGAGCAGCCTGTATCTCAGCACAGGAATAAGGTAGGGAAGAATTCTAAGGCTCATTTTGACTGCCTCCAGAAGTTAGATCAGATGGCAAATTGGATTTGGTGCTAGGTCTTTCCCTTTAGGTTTTACCCCAACAATGTTTTCATTAGTTTCGCTCACTCTCGAAATCAAGCATTTTACAGCAGGTTGGAGCAGCCTGTATCTCAGCACAGGAATAAGGTAGGGAAGAATTCTAAGGCTCATTTTGACTGCCTCCAGAAGTTAGATCAGATGGCAAATTGGATTTGGTGCTAGGTCTTTCCCTTTAGGTTTTACCCCAACAATGTTTTCATTAGTTTCGCTCACTCTCGAAATCAAGCATTTTACAGCAGGTTGGAGCAGCCTGTATCTCAGCACAGGAATAAGGTAGGGAAGAATTCTAAGGCTCATTTTGACTGCCTCCAGAAGTTAGATCAGATGGCAAATTGGATTTGGTGCTAGGTCTTTCCCTTTAGGTTTTACCCCAACAATGTTTTCATTAGTTTCGCTCACTCTCGAAATCAAGCATTTTACAGCAGGTTGGAGCAGCCTGTATCTCAGCACAGGAATAAGGTAGGGAAGAATTCTAAGGCTCATTTTGACTGCCTCCAGAAGTTAGATCAGATGGCAAATTGGATTTGGTGCTAGGTCTTTCCCTTTAGGTTTTACCCCAACAATGTTTTCATTAGTTTCGCTCACTCTCGAAATCAAGCATTTTACAGCAGGTTGGAGCAGCCTGTATCTCAGCACAGGAATAAGGTAGGGAAGAATTCTAAGGCTCATTTTGACTGCCTCCAGAAGTTAGATCAGATGGCAAATTGGATTTGGTGCTAGGTCTTTCCCTTTAGGTTTTACCCCAACAATGTTTTCATTAGTTTCGCTCACTCTCGAAATCAAGCATTTTACAGCAGGTTGGAGCAGCCTGTATCTCAGCACAGGAATAAGGTAGGGAAGAATTCTAAGGCTCATTTTGACTGCCTCCAGAAGTTAGATCAGATGGCAAATTGGATTTGGTGCTAGGTCTTTCCCTTTAGGTTTTACCCCAACAATGTTTTCATTAGTTTCGCTCACTCTCGAAATCAAGCATTTTACAGCAGGTTGGAGCAGCCTGTATCTCAGCACAGGAATAAGGTAGGGAAGAATTCTAAGGCTCATTTTGACTGCCTCCAGAAGTTAGATCAGATGGCAAATTGGATTTGGTGCTAGGTCTTTCCCTTTAGGTTTTACCCCAACAATGTTTTCATTAGTTTCGCTCACTCTCGAAATCAAGCATTTTACAGCAGGTTGGAGCAGCCTGTATCTCAGCACAGGAATAAGGTAGGGAAGAATTCTAAGGCTCATTTTGACTGCCTCCAGAAGTTAGATCAGATGGCAAATTGGATTTGGTGCTAGGTCTTTCCCTTTAGGTTTTACCCCAACAATGTTTTCATTAGTTTCGCTCACTCTCGAAATCAAGCATTTTACAGCAGGTTGGAGCAGCCTGTATCTCAGCACAGGAATAAGGTAGGGAAGAATTCTAAGGCTCATTTTGACTGCCTCCAGAAGTTAGATCAGATGGCAAATTGGATTTGGTGCTAGGTCTTTCCCTTTAGGTTTTACCCCAACAATGTTTTCATTAGTTTCGCTCACTCTCGAAATCAAGCATTTTACAGCAGGTTGGAGCAGCCTGTATCTCAGCACAGGAATAAGGTAGGGAAGAATTCTAAGGCTCATTTTGACTGCCTCCAGAAGTTAGATCAGATGGCAAATTGGATTTGGTGCTAGGTCTTTCCCTTTAGGTTTTACCCCAACAATGTTTTCATTAGTTTCGCTCACTCTCGAAATCAAGCATTTTACAGCAGGTTGGAGCAGCCTGTATCTCAGCACAGGAATAAGGTAGGGAAGAATTCTAAGGCTCATTTTGACTGCCTCCAGAAGTTAGATCAGATGGCAAATTGGATTTGGTGCTAGGTCTTTCCCTTTAGGTTTTACCCCAACAATGTTTTCATTAGTTTCGCTCACTCTCGAAATCAAGCATTTTACAGCAGGTTGGAGCAGCCTGTATCTCAGCACAGGAATAAGGTAGGGAAGAATTCTAAGGCTCATTTTGACTGCCTCCAGAAGTTAGATCAGATGGCAAATTGGATTTGGTGCTAGGTCTTTCCCTTTAGGTTTTACCCCAACAATGTTTTCATTAGTTTCGCTCACTCTCGAAATCAAGCATTTTACAGCAGGTTGGAGCAGCCTGTATCTCAGCACAGGAATAAGGTAGGGAAGAATTCTAAGGCTCATTTTGACTGCCTCCAGAAGTTAGATCAGATGGCAAATTGGATTTGGTGCTAGGTCTTTCCCTTTAGGTTTTACCCCAACAATGTTTTCATTAGTTTCGCTCACTCTCGAAATCAAGCATTTTACAGCAGGTTGGAGCAGCCTGTATCTCAGCACAGGAATAAGGTAGGGAAGAATTCTAAGGCTCATTTTGACTGCCTCCAGAAGTTAGATCAGATGGCAAATTGGATTTGGTGCTAGGTCTTTCCCTTTAGGTTTTACCCCAACAATGTTTTCATTAGTTTCGCTCACTCTCGAAATCAAGCATTTTACAGCAGGTTGGAGCAGCCTGTATCTCAGCACAGGAATAAGGTAGGGAAGAATTCTAAGGCTCATTTTGACTGCCTCCAGAAGTTAGATCAGATGGCAAATTGGATTTGGTGCTAGGTCTTTCCCTTTAGGTTTTACCCCAACAATGTTTTCATTAGTTTCGCTCACTCTCGAAATCAAGCATTTTACAGCAGGTTGGAGCAGCCTGTATCTCAGCACAGGAATAAGGTAGGGAAGAATTCTAAGGCTCATTTTGACTGCCTCCAGAAGTTAGATCAGATGGCAAATTGGATTTGGTGCTAGGTCTTTCCCTTTAGGTTTTACCCCAACAATGTTTTCATTAGTTTCGCTCACTCTCGAAATCAAGCATTTTACAGCAGGTTGGAGCAGCCTGTATCTCAGCACAGGAATAAGGTAGGGAAGAATTCTAAGGCTCATTTTGACTGCCTCCAGAAGTTAGATCAGATGGCAAATTGGATTTGGTGCTAGGTCTTTCCCTTTAGGTTTTACCCCAACAATGTTTTCATTAGTTTCGCTCACTCTCGAAATCAAGCATTTTACAGCAGGTTGGAGCAGCCTGTATCTCAGCACAGGAATAAGGTAGGGAAGAATTCTAAGGCTCATTTTGACTGCCTCCAGAAGTTAGATCAGATGGCAAATTGGATTTGGTGCTAGGTCTTTCCCTTTAGGTTTTACCCCAACAATGTTTTCATTAGTTTCGCTCACTCTCGAAATCAAGCATTTTACAGCAGGTTGGAGCAGCCTGTATCTCAGCACAGGAATAAGGTAGGGAAGAATTCTAAGGCTCATTTTGACTGCCTCCAGAAGTTAGATCAGATGGCAAATTGGATTTGGTGCTAGGTCTTTCCCTTTAGGTTTTACCCCAACAATGTTTTCATTAGTTTCGCTCACTCTCGAAATCAAGCATTTTACAGCAGGTTGGAGCAGCCTGTATCTCAGCACAGGAATAAGGTAGGGAAGAATTCTAAGGCTCATTTTGACTGCCTCCAGAAGTTAGATCAGATGGCAAATTGGATTTGGTGCTAGGTCTTTCCCTTTAGGTTTTACCCCAACAATGTTTTCATTAGTTTCGCTCACTCTCGAAATCAAGCATTTTACAGCAGGTTGGAGCAGCCTGTATCTCAGCACAGGAATAAGGTAGGGAAGAATTCTAAGGCTCATTTTGACTGCCTCCAGAAGTTAGATCAGATGGCAAATTGGATTTGGTGCTAGGTCTTTCCCTTTAGGTTTTACCCCAACAATGTTTTCATTAGTTTCGCTCACTCTCGAAATCAAGCATTTTACAGCAGGTTGGAGCAGCCTGTATCTCAGCACAGGAATAAGGTAGGGAAGAATTCTAAGGCTCATTTTGACTGCCTCCAGAAGTTAGATCAGATGGCAAATTGGATTTGGTGCTAGGTCTTTCCCTTTAGGTTTTACCCCAACAATGTTTTCATTAGTTTCGCTCACTCTCGAAATCAAGCATTTTACAGCAGGTTGGAGCAGCCTGTATCTCAGCACAGGAATAAGGTAGGGAAGAATTCTAAGGCTCATTTTGACTGCCTCCAGAAGTTAGATCAGATGGCAAATTGGATTTGGTGCTAGGTCTTTCCCTTTAGGTTTTACCCCAACAATGTTTTCATTAGTTTCGCTCACTCTCGAAATCAAGCATTTTACAGCAGGTTGGAGCAGCCTGTATCTCAGCACAGGAATAAGGTAGGGAAGAATTCTAAGGCTCATTTTGACTGCCTCCAGAAGTTAGATCAGATGGCAAATTGGATTTGGTGCTAGGTCTTTCCCTTTAGGTTTTACCCCAACAATGTTTTCATTAGTTTCGCTCACTCTCGAAATCAAGCATTTTACAGCAGGTTGGAGCAGCCTGTATCTCAGCACAGGAATAAGGTAGGGAAGAATTCTAAGGCTCATTTTGACTGCCTCCAGAAGTTAGATCAGATGGCAAATTGGATTTGGTGCTAGGTCTTTCCCTTTAGGTTTTACCCCAACAATGTTTTCATTAGTTTCGCTCACTCTCGAAATCAAGCATTTTACAGCAGGTTGGAGCAGCCTGTATCTCAGCACAGGAATAAGGTAGGGAAGAATTCTAAGGCTCATTTTGACTGCCTCCAGAAGTTAGATCAGATGGCAAATTGGATTTGGTGCTAGGTCTTTCCCTTTAGGTTTTACCCCAACAATGTTTTCATTAGTTTCGCTCACTCTCGAAATCAAGCATTTTACAGCAGGTTGGAGCAGCCTGTATCTCAGCACAGGAATAAGGTAGGGAAGAATTCTAAGGCTCATTTTGACTGCCTCCAGAAGTTAGATCAGATGGCAAATTGGATTTGGTGCTAGGTCTTTCCCTTTAGGTTTTACCCCAACAATGTTTTCATTAGTTTCGCTCACTCTCGAAATCAAGCATTTTACAGCAGGTTGGAGCAGCCTGTATCTCAGCACAGGAATAAGGTAGGGAAGAATTCTAAGGCTCATTTTGACTGCCTCCAGAAGTTAGATCAGATGGCAAATTGGATTTGGTGCTAGGTCTTTCCCTTTAGGTTTTACCCCAACAATGTTTTCATTAGTTTCGCTCACTCTCGAAATCAAGCATTTTACAGCAGGTTGGAGCAGCCTGTATCTCAGCACAGGAATAAGGTAGGGAAGAATTCTAAGGCTCATTTTGACTGCCTCCAGAAGTTAGATCAGATGGCAAATTGGATTTGGTGCTAGGTCTTTCCCTTTAGGTTTTACCCCAACAATGTTTTCATTAGTTTCGCTCACTCTCGAAATCAAGCATTTTACAGCAGGTTGGAGCAGCCTGTATCTCAGCACAGGAATAAGGTAGGGAAGAATTCTAAGGCTCATTTTGACTGCCTCCAGAAGTTAGATCAGATGGCAAATTGGATTTGGTGCTAGGTCTTTCCCTTTAGGTTTTACCCCAACAATGTTTTCATTAGTTTCGCTCACTCTCGAAATCAAGCATTTTACAGCAGGTTGGAGCAGCCTGTATCTCAGCACAGGAATAAGGTAGGGAAGAATTCTAAGGCTCATTTTGACTGCCTCCAGAAGTTAGATCAGATGGCAAATTGGATTTGGTGCTAGGTCTTTCCCTTTAGGTTTTACCCCAACAATGTTTTCATTAGTTTCGCTCACTCTCGAAATCAAGCATTTTACAGCAGGTTGGAGCAGCCTGTATCTCAGCACAGGAATAAGGTAGGGAAGAATTCTAAGGCTCATTTTGACTGCCTCCAGAAGTTAGATCAGATGGCAAATTGGATTTGGTGCTAGGTCTTTCCCTTTAGGTTTTACCCCAACAATGTTTTCATTAGTTTCGCTCACTCTCGAAATCAAGCATTTTACAGCAGGTTGGAGCAGCCTGTATCTCAGCACAGGAATAAGGTAGGGAAGAATTCTAAGGCTCATTTTGACTGCCTCCAGAAGTTAGATCAGATGGCAAATTGGATTTGGTGCTAGGTCTTTCCCTTTAGGTTTTACCCCAACAATGTTTTCATTAGTTTCGCTCACTCTCGAAATCAAGCATTTTACAGCAGGTTGGAGCAGCCTGTATCTCAGCACAGGAATAAGGTAGGGAAGAATTCTAAGGCTCATTTTGACTGCCTCCAGAAGTTAGATCAGATGGCAAATTGGATTTGGTGCTAGGTCTTTCCCTTTAGGTTTTACCCCAACAATGTTTTCATTAGTTTCGCTCACTCTCGAAATCAAGCATTTTACAGCAGGTTGGAGCAGCCTGTATCTCAGCACAGGAATAAGGTAGGGAAGAATTCTAAGGCTCATTTTGACTGCCTCCAGAAGTTAGATCAGATGGCAAATTGGATTTGGTGCTAGGTCTTTCCCTTTAGGTTTTACCCCAACAATGTTTTCATTAGTTTCGCTCACTCTCGAAATCAAGCATTTTACAGCAGGTTGGAGCAGCCTGTATCTCAGCACAGGAATAAGGTAGGGAAGAATTCTAAGGCTCATTTTGACTGCCTCCAGAAGTTAGATCAGATGGCAAATTGGATTTGGTGCTAGGTCTTTCCCTTTAGGTTTTACCCCAACAATGTTTTCATTAGTTTCGCTCACTCTCGAAATCAAGCATTTTACAGCAGGTTGGAGCAGCCTGTATCTCAGCACAGGAATAAGGTAGGGAAGAATTCTAAGGCTCATTTTGACTGCCTCCAGAAGTTAGATCAGATGGCAAATTGGATTTGGTGCTAGGTCTTTCCCTTTAGGTTTTACCCCAACAATGTTTTCATTAGTTTCGCTCACTCTCGAAATCAAGCATTTTACAGCAGGTTGGAGCAGCCTGTATCTCAGCACAGGAATAAGGTAGGGAAGAATTCTAAGGCTCATTTTGACTGCCTCCAGAAGTTAGATCAGATGGCAAATTGGATTTGGTGCTAGGTCTTTCCCTTTAGGTTTTACCCCAACAATGTTTTCATTAGTTTCGCTCACTCTCGAAATCAAGCATTTTACAGCAGGTTGGAGCAGCCTGTATCTCAGCACAGGAATAAGGTAGGGAAGAATTCTAAGGCTCATTTTGACTGCCTCCAGAAGTTAGATCAGATGGCAAATTGGATTTGGTGCTAGGTCTTTCCCTTTAGGTTTTACCCCAACAATGTTTTCATTAGTTTCGCTCACTCTCGAAATCAAGCATTTTACAGCAGGTTGGAGCAGCCTGTATCTCAGCACAGGAATAAGGTAGGGAAGAATTCTAAGGCTCATTTTGACTGCCTCCAGAAGTTAGATCAGATGGCAAATTGGATTTGGTGCTAGGTCTTTCCCTTTAGGTTTTACCCCAACAATGTTTTCATTAGTTTCGCTCACTCTCGAAATCAAGCATTTTACAGCAGGTTGGAGCAGCCTGTATCTCAGCACAGGAATAAGGTAGGGAAGAATTCTAAGGCTCATTTTGACTGCCTCCAGAAGTTAGATCAGATGGCAAATTGGATTTGGTGCTAGGTCTTTCCCTTTAGGTTTTACCCCAACAATGTTTTCATTAGTTTCGCTCACTCTCGAAATCAAGCATTTTACAGCAGGTTGGAGCAGCCTGTATCTCAGCACAGGAATAAGGTAGGGAAGAATTCTAAGGCTCATTTTGACTGCCTCCAGAAGTTAGATCAGATGGCAAATTGGATTTGGTGCTAGGTCTTTCCCTTTAGGTTTTACCCCAACAATGTTTTCATTAGTTTCGCTCACTCTCGAAATCAAGCATTTTACAGCAGGTTGGAGCAGCCTGTATCTCAGCACAGGAATAAGGTAGGGAAGAATTCTAAGGCTCATTTTGACTGCCTCCAGAAGTTAGATCAGATGGCAAATTGGATTTGGTGCTAGGTCTTTCCCTTTAGGTTTTACCCCAACAATGTTTTCATTAGTTTCGCTCACTCTCGAAATCAAGCATTTTACAGCAGGTTGGAGCAGCCTGTATCTCAGCACAGGAATAAGGTAGGGAAGAATTCTAAGGCTCATTTTGACTGCCTCCAGAAGTTAGATCAGATGGCAAATTGGATTTGGTGCTAGGTCTTTCCCTTTAGGTTTTACCCCAACAATGTTTTCATTAGTTTCGCTCACTCTCGAAATCAAGCATTTTACAGCAGGTTGGAGCAGCCTGTATCTCAGCACAGGAATAAGGTAGGGAAGAATTCTAAGGCTCATTTTGACTGCCTCCAGAAGTTAGATCAGATGGCAAATTGGATTTGGTGCTAGGTCTTTCCCTTTAGGTTTTACCCCAACAATGTTTTCATTAGTTTCGCTCACTCTCGAAATCAAGCATTTTACAGCAGGTTGGAGCAGCCTGTATCTCAGCACAGGAATAAGGTAGGGAAGAATTCTAAGGCTCATTTTGACTGCCTCCAGAAGTTAGATCAGATGGCAAATTGGATTTGGTGCTAGGTCTTTCCCTTTAGGTTTTACCCCAACAATGTTTTCATTAGTTTCGCTCACTCTCGAAATCAAGCATTTTACAGCAGGTTGGAGCAGCCTGTATCTCAGCACAGGAATAAGGTAGGGAAGAATTCTAAGGCTCATTTTGACTGCCTCCAGAAGTTAGATCAGATGGCAAATTGGATTTGGTGCTAGGTCTTTCCCTTTAGGTTTTACCCCAACAATGTTTTCATTAGTTTCGCTCACTCTCGAAATCAAGCATTTTACAGCAGGTTGGAGCAGCCTGTATCTCAGCACAGGAATAAGGTAGGGAAGAATTCTAAGGCTCATTTTGACTGCCTCCAGAAGTTAGATCAGATGGCAAATTGGATTTGGTGCTAGGTCTTTCCCTTTAGGTTTTACCCCAACAATGTTTTCATTAGTTTCGCTCACTCTCGAAATCAAGCATTTTACAGCAGGTTGGAGCAGCCTGTATCTCAGCACAGGAATAAGGTAGGGAAGAATTCTAAGGCTCATTTTGACTGCCTCCAGAAGTTAGATCAGATGGCAAATTGGATTTGGTGCTAGGTCTTTCCCTTTAGGTTTTACCCCAACAATGTTTTCATTAGTTTCGCTCACTCTCGAAATCAAGCATTTTACAGCAGGTTGGAGCAGCCTGTATCTCAGCACAGGAATAAGGTAGGGAAGAATTCTAAGGCTCATTTTGACTGCCTCCAGAAGTTAGATCAGATGGCAAATTGGATTTGGTGCTAGGTCTTTCCCTTTAGGTTTTACCCCAACAATGTTTTCATTAGTTTCGCTCACTCTCGAAATCAAGCATTTTACAGCAGGTTGGAGCAGCCTGTATCTCAGCACAGGAATAAGGTAGGGAAGAATTCTAAGGCTCATTTTGACTGCCTCCAGAAGTTAGATCAGATGGCAAATTGGATTTGGTGCTAGGTCTTTCCCTTTAGGTTTTACCCCAACAATGTTTTCATTAGTTTCGCTCACTCTCGAAATCAAGCATTTTACAGCAGGTTGGAGCAGCCTGTATCTCAGCACAGGAATAAGGTAGGGAAGAATTCTAAGGCTCATTTTGACTGCCTCCAGAAGTTAGATCAGATGGCAAATTGGATTTGGTGCTAGGTCTTTCCCTTTAGGTTTTACCCCAACAATGTTTTCATTAGTTTCGCTCACTCTCGAAATCAAGCATTTTACAGCAGGTTGGAGCAGCCTGTATCTCAGCACAGGAATAAGGTAGGGAAGAATTCTAAGGCTCATTTTGACTGCCTCCAGAAGTTAGATCAGATGGCAAATTGGATTTGGTGCTAGGTCTTTCCCTTTAGGTTTTACCCCAACAATGTTTTCATTAGTTTCGCTCACTCTCGAAATCAAGCATTTTACAGCAGGTTGGAGCAGCCTGTATCTCAGCACAGGAATAAGGTAGGGAAGAATTCTAAGGCTCATTTTGACTGCCTCCAGAAGTTAGATCAGATGGCAAATTGGATTTGGTGCTAGGTCTTTCCCTTTAGGTTTTACCCCAACAATGTTTTCATTAGTTTCGCTCACTCTCGAAATCAAGCATTTTACAGCAGGTTGGAGCAGCCTGTATCTCAGCACAGGAATAAGGTAGGGAAGAATTCTAAGGCTCATTTTGACTGCCTCCAGAAGTTAGATCAGATGGCAAATTGGATTTGGTGCTAGGTCTTTCCCTTTAGGTTTTACCCCAACAATGTTTTCATTAGTTTCGCTCACTCTCGAAATCAAGCATTTTACAGCAGGTTGGAGCAGCCTGTATCTCAGCACAGGAATAAGGTAGGGAAGAATTCTAAGGCTCATTTTGACTGCCTCCAGAAGTTAGATCAGATGGCAAATTGGATTTGGTGCTAGGTCTTTCCCTTTAGGTTTTACCCCAACAATGTTTTCATTAGTTTCGCTCACTCTCGAAATCAAGCATTTTACAGCAGGTTGGAGCAGCCTGTATCTCAGCACAGGAATAAGGTAGGGAAGAATTCTAAGGCTCATTTTGACTGCCTCCAGAAGTTAGATCAGATGGCAAATTGGATTTGGTGCTAGGTCTTTCCCTTTAGGTTTTACCCCAACAATGTTTTCATTAGTTTCGCTCACTCTCGAAATCAAGCATTTTACAGCAGGTTGGAGCAGCCTGTATCTCAGCACAGGAATAAGGTAGGGAAGAATTCTAAGGCTCATTTTGACTGCCTCCAGAAGTTAGATCAGATGGCAAATTGGATTTGGTGCTAGGTCTTTCCCTTTAGGTTTTACCCCAACAATGTTTTCATTAGTTTCGCTCACTCTCGAAATCAAGCATTTTACAGCAGGTTGGAGCAGCCTGTATCTCAGCACAGGAATAAGGTAGGGAAGAATTCTAAGGCTCATTTTG
Organism: Melanerpes formicivorus; assembly: GCF_026170545.1. Lineage (NCBI taxonomy): Eukaryota > Metazoa > Chordata > Aves > Piciformes > Picidae > Melanerpes > Melanerpes formicivorus. The sequence continues at coordinate 151,626 of NW_027142768.1, read as the reverse complement.
ACTGCCTCCAGAAGTTAGATCAGATGGCAAATTGGATTTGGTGCTAGGTCTTTCCCTTTAGGTTTTACCCCAACAATGTTTTCATTAGTTTCGCTCACTCTCGAAATCAAGCATTTTACAGCAGGTTGGAGCAGCCTGTATCTCAGCACAGGAATAAGGTAGGGAAGAATTCTAAGGCTCATTTTGACTGCCTCCAGAAGTTAGATCAGATGGCAAATTGGATTTGGTGCTAGGTCTTTCCCTTTAGGTTTTACCCCAACAATGTTTTCATTAGTTTCGCTCACTCTCGAAATCAAGCATTTTACAGCAGGTTGGAGCAGCCTGTATCTCAGCACAGGAATAAGGTAGGGAAGAATTCTAAGGCTCATTTTGACTGCCTCCAGAAGTTAGATCAGATGGCAAATTGGATTTGGTGCTAGGTCTTTCCCTTTAGGTTTTACCCCAACAATGTTTTCATTAGTTTCGCTCACTCTCGAAATCAAGCATTTTACAGCAGGTTGGAGCAGCCTGTATCTCAGCACAGGAATAAGGTAGGGAAGAATTCTAAGGCTCATTTTGACTGCCTCCAGAAGTTAGATCAGATGGCAAATTGGATTTGGTGCTAGGTCTTTCCCTTTAGGTTTTACCCCAACAATGTTTTCATTAGTTTCGCTCACTCTCGAAATCAAGCATTTTACAGCAGGTTGGAGCAGCCTGTATCTCAGCACAGGAATAAGGTAGGGAAGAATTCTAAGGCTCATTTTGACTGCCTCCAGAAGTTAGATCAGATGGCAAATTGGATTTGGTGCTAGGTCTTTCCCTTTAGGTTTTACCCCAACAATGTTTTCATTAGTTTCGCTCACTCTCGAAATCAAGCATTTTACAGCAGGTTGGAGCAGCCTGTATCTCAGCACAGGAATAAGGTAGGGAAGAATTCTAAGGCTCATTTTGACTGCCTCCAGAAGTTAGATCAGATGGCAAATTGGATTTGGTGCTAGGTCTTTCCCTTTAGGTTTTACCCCAACAATGTTTTCATTAGTTTCGCTCACTCTCGAAATCAAGCATTTTACAGCAGGTTGGAGCAGCCTGTATCTCAGCACAGGAATAAGGTAGGGAAGAATTCTAAGGCTCATTTTGACTGCCTCCAGAAGTTAGATCAGATGGCAAATTGGATTTGGTGCTAGGTCTTTCCCTTTAGGTTTTACCCCAACAATGTTTTCATTAGTTTCGCTCACTCTCGAAATCAAGCATTTTACAGCAGGTTGGAGCAGCCTGTATCTCAGCACAGGAATAAGGTAGGGAAGAATTCTAAGGCTCATTTTGACTGCCTCCAGAAGTTAGATCAGATGGCAAATTGGATTTGGTGCTAGGTCTTTCCCTTTAGGTTTTACCCCAACAATGTTTTCATTAGTTTCGCTCACTCTCGAAATCAAGCATTTTACAGCAGGTTGGAGCAGCCTGTATCTCAGCACAGGAATAAGGTAGGGAAGAATTCTAAGGCTCATTTTGACTGCCTCCAGAAGTTAGATCAGATGGCAAATTGGATTTGGTGCTAGGTCTTTCCCTTTAGGTTTTACCCCAACAATGTTTTCATTAGTTTCGCTCACTCTCGAAATCAAGCATTTTACAGCAGGTTGGAGCAGCCTGTATCTCAGCACAGGAATAAGGTAGGGAAGAATTCTAAGGCTCATTTTGACTGCCTCCAGAAGTTAGATCAGATGGCAAATTGGATTTGGTGCTAGGTCTTTCCCTTTAGGTTTTACCCCAACAATGTTTTCATTAGTTTCGCTCACTCTCGAAATCAAGCATTTTACAGCAGGTTGGAGCAGCCTGTATCTCAGCACAGGAATAAGGTAGGGAAGAATTCTAAGGCTCATTTTGACTGCCTCCAGAAGTTAGATCAGATGGCAAATTGGATTTGGTGCTAGGTCTTTCCCTTTAGGTTTTACCCCAACAATGTTTTCATTAGTTTCGCTCACTCTCGAAATCAAGCATTTTACAGCAGGTTGGAGCAGCCTGTATCTCAGCACAGGAATAAGGTAGGGAAGAATTCTAAGGCTCATTTTGACTGCCTCCAGAAGTTAGATCAGATGGCAAATTGGATTTGGTGCTAGGTCTTTCCCTTTAGGTTTTACCCCAACAATGTTTTCATTAGTTTCGCTCACTCTCGAAATCAAGCATTTTACAGCAGGTTGGAGCAGCCTGTATCTCAGCACAGGAATAAGGTAGGGAAGAATTCTAAGGCTCATTTTGACTGCCTCCAGAAGTTAGATCAGATGGCAAATTGGATTTGGTGCTAGGTCTTTCCCTTTAGGTTTTACCCCAACAATGTTTTCATTAGTTTCGCTCACTCTCGAAATCAAGCATTTTACAGCAGGTTGGAGCAGCCTGTATCTCAGCACAGGAATAAGGTAGGGAAGAATTCTAAGGCTCATTTTGACTGCCTCCAGAAGTTAGATCAGATGGCAAATTGGATTTGGTGCTAGGTCTTTCCCTTTAGGTTTTACCCCAACAATGTTTTCATTAGTTTCGCTCACTCTCGAAATCAAGCATTTTACAGCAGGTTGGAGCAGCCTGTATCTCAGCACAGGAATAAGGTAGGGAAGAATTCTAAGGCTCATTTTGACTGCCTCCAGAAGTTAGATCAGATGGCAAATTGGATTTGGTGCTAGGTCTTTCCCTTTAGGTTTTACCCCAACAATGTTTTCATTAGTTTCGCTCACTCTCGAAATCAAGCATTTTACAGCAGGTTGGAGCAGCCTGTATCTCAGCACAGGAATAAGGTAGGGAAGAATTCTAAGGCTCATTTTGACTGCCTCCAGAAGTTAGATCAGATGGCAAATTGGATTTGGTGCTAGGTCTTTCCCTTTAGGTTTTACCCCAACAATGTTTTCATTAGTTTCGCTCACTCTCGAAATCAAGCATTTTACAGCAGGTTGGAGCAGCCTGTATCTCAGCACAGGAATAAGGTAGGGAAGAATTCTAAGGCTCATTTTGACTGCCTCCAGAAGTTAGATCAGATGGCAAATTGGATTTGGTGCTAGGTCTTTCCCTTTAGGTTTTACCCCAACAATGTTTTCATTAGTTTCGCTCACTCTCGAAATCAAGCATTTTACAGCAGGTTGGAGCAGCCTGTATCTCAGCACAGGAATAAGGTAGGGAAGAATTCTAAGGCTCATTTTGACTGCCTCCAGAAGTTAGATCAGATGGCAAATTGGATTTGGTGCTAGGTCTTTCCCTTTAGGTTTTACCCCAACAATGTTTTCATTAGTTTCGCTCACTCTCGAAATCAAGCATTTTACAGCAGGTTGGAGCAGCCTGTATCTCAGCACAGGAATAAGGTAGGGAAGAATTCTAAGGCTCATTTTGACTGCCTCCAGAAGTTAGATCAGATGGCAAATTGGATTTGGTGCTAGGTCTTTCCCTTTAGGTTTTACCCCAACAATGTTTTCATTAGTTTCGCTCACTCTCGAAATCAAGCATTTTACAGCAGGTTGGAGCAGCCTGTATCTCAGCACAGGAATAAGGTAGGGAAGAATTCTAAGGCTCATTTTGACTGCCTCCAGAAGTTAGATCAGATGGCAAATTGGATTTGGTGCTAGGTCTTTCCCTTTAGGTTTTACCCCAACAATGTTTTCATTAGTTTCGCTCACTCTCGAAATCAAGCATTTTACAGCAGGTTGGAGCAGCCTGTATCTCAGCACAGGAATAAGGTAGGGAAGAATTCTAAGGCTCATTTTGACTGCCTCCAGAAGTTAGATCAGATGGCAAATTGGATTTGGTGCTAGGTCTTTCCCTTTAGGTTTTACCCCAACAATGTTTTCATTAGTTTCGCTCACTCTCGAAATCAAGCATTTTACAGCAGGTTGGAGCAGCCTGTATCTCAGCACAGGAATAAGGTAGGGAAGAATTCTAAGGCTCATTTTGACTGCCTCCAGAAGTTAGATCAGATGGCAAATTGGATTTGGTGCTAGGTCTTTCCCTTTAGGTTTTACCCCAACAATGTTTTCATTAGTTTCGCTCACTCTCGAAATCAAGCATTTTACAGCAGGTTGGAGCAGCCTGTATCTCAGCACAGGAATAAGGTAGGGAAGAATTCTAAGGCTCATTTTGACTGCCTCCAGAAGTTAGATCAGATGGCAAATTGGATTTGGTGCTAGGTCTTTCCCTTTAGGTTTTACCCCAACAATGTTTTCATTAGTTTCGCTCACTCTCGAAATCAAGCATTTTACAGCAGGTTGGAGCAGCCTGTATCTCAGCACAGGAATAAGGTAGGGAAGAATTCTAAGGCTCATTTTGACTGCCTCCAGAAGTTAGATCAGATGGCAAATTGGATTTGGTGCTAGGTCTTTCCCTTTAGGTTTTACCCCAACAATGTTTTCATTAGTTTCGCTCACTCTCGAAATCAAGCATTTTACAGCAGGTTGGAGCAGCCTGTATCTCAGCACAGGAATAAGGTAGGGAAGAATTCTAAGGCTCATTTTGACTGCCTCCAGAAGTTAGATCAGATGGCAAATTGGATTTGGTGCTAGGTCTTTCCCTTTAGGTTTTACCCCAACAATGTTTTCATTAGTTTCGCTCACTCTCGAAATCAAGCATTTTACAGCAGGTTGGAGCAGCCTGTATCTCAGCACAGGAATAAGGTAGGGAAGAATTCTAAGGCTCATTTTGACTGCCTCCAGAAGTTAGATCAGATGGCAAATTGGATTTGGTGCTAGGTCTTTCCCTTTAGGTTTTACCCCAACAATGTTTTCATTAGTTTCGCTCACTCTCGAAATCAAGCATTTTACAGCAGGTTGGAGCAGCCTGTATCTCAGCACAGGAATAAGGTAGGGAAGAATTCTAAGGCTCATTTTGACTGCCTCCAGAAGTTAGATCAGATGGCAAATTGGATTTGGTGCTAGGTCTTTCCCTTTAGGTTTTACCCCAACAATGTTTTCATTAGTTTCGCTCACTCTCGAAATCAAGCATTTTACAGCAGGTTGGAGCAGCCTGTATCTCAGCACAGGAATAAGGTAGGGAAGAATTCTAAGGCTCATTTTGACTGCCTCCAGAAGTTAGATCAGATGGCAAATTGGATTTGGTGCTAGGTCTTTCCCTTTAGGTTTTACCCCAACAATGTTTTCATTAGTTTCGCTCACTCTCGAAATCAAGCATTTTACAGCAGGTTGGAGCAGCCTGTATCTCAGCACAGGAATAAGGTAGGGAAGAATTCTAAGGCTCATTTTGACTGCCTCCAGAAGTTAGATCAGATGGCAAATTGGATTTGGTGCTAGGTCTTTCCCTTTAGGTTTTACCCCAACAATGTTTTCATTAGTTTCGCTCACTCTCGAAATCAAGCATTTTACAGCAGGTTGGAGCAGCCTGTATCTCAGCACAGGAATAAGGTAGGGAAGAATTCTAAGGCTCATTTTGACTGCCTCCAGAAGTTAGATCAGATGGCAAATTGGATTTGGTGCTAGGTCTTTCCCTTTAGGTTTTACCCCAACAATGTTTTCATTAGTTTCGCTCACTCTCGAAATCAAGCATTTTACAGCAGGTTGGAGCAGCCTGTATCTCAGCACAGGAATAAGGTAGGGAAGAATTCTAAGGCTCATTTTGACTGCCTCCAGAAGTTAGATCAGATGGCAAATTGGATTTGGTGCTAGGTCTTTCCCTTTAGGTTTTACCCCAACAATGTTTTCATTAGTTTCGCTCACTCTCGAAATCAAGCATTTTACAGCAGGTTGGAGCAGCCTGTATCTCAGCACAGGAATAAGGTAGGGAAGAATTCTAAGGCTCATTTTGACTGCCTCCAGAAGTTAGATCAGATGGCAAATTGGATTTGGTGCTAGGTCTTTCCCTTTAGGTTTTACCCCAACAATGTTTTCATTAGTTTCGCTCACTCTCGAAATCAAGCATTTTACAGCAGGTTGGAGCAGCCTGTATCTCAGCACAGGAATAAGGTAGGGAAGAATTCTAAGGCTCATTTTGACTGCCTCCAGAAGTTAGATCAGATGGCAAATTGGATTTGGTGCTAGGTCTTTCCCTTTAGGTTTTACCCCAACAATGTTTTCATTAGTTTCGCTCACTCTCGAAATCAAGCATTTTACAGCAGGTTGGAGCAGCCTGTATCTCAGCACAGGAATAAGGTAGGGAAGAATTCTAAGGCTCATTTTGACTGCCTCCAGAAGTTAGATCAGATGGCAAATTGGATTTGGTGCTAGGTCTTTCCCTTTAGGTTTTACCCCAACAATGTTTTCATTAGTTTCGCTCACTCTCGAAATCAAGCATTTTACAGCAGGTTGGAGCAGCCTGTATCTCAGCACAGGAATAAGGTAGGGAAGAATTCTAAGGCTCATTTTGACTGCCTCCAGAAGTTAGATCAGATGGCAAATTGGATTTGGTGCTAGGTCTTTCCCTTTAGGTTTTACCCCAACAATGTTTTCATTAGTTTCGCTCACTCTCGAAATCAAGCATTTTACAGCAGGTTGGAGCAGCCTGTATCTCAGCACAGGAATAAGGTAGGGAAGAATTCTAAGGCTCATTTTGACTGCCTCCAGAAGTTAGATCAGATGGCAAATTGGATTTGGTGCTAGGTCTTTCCCTTTAGGTTTTACCCCAACAATGTTTTCATTAGTTTCGCTCACTCTCGAAATCAAGCATTTTACAGCAGGTTGGAGCAGCCTGTATCTCAGCACAGGAATAAGGTAGGGAAGAATTCTAAGGCTCATTTTGACTGCCTCCAGAAGTTAGATCAGATGGCAAATTGGATTTGGTGCTAGGTCTTTCCCTTTAGGTTTTACCCCAACAATGTTTTCATTAGTTTCGCTCACTCTCGAAATCAATCATTTTACAGCAGGTTGGAGCAGCCTGTATCTCAGCACAGGAATAAGGTAGGGAAGAATTCTAAGGCTCATTTTGACTGCCTCCAGAAGTTAGATCAGATGGCAAATTGGATTTGGTGCTAGGTCTTTCCCTTTAGGTTTTACCCCAACAATGTTTTCATTAGTTTCGCTCACTCTCGAAATCAAGCATTTTACAGCAGGTTGGAGCAGCCTGTATCTCAGCACAGGAATAAGGTAGGGAAGAATTCTAAGGCTCATTTTGACTGCCTCCAGAAGTTAGATCAGATGGCAAATTGGATTTGGTGCTAGGTCTTTCCCTTTAGGTTTTACCCCAACAATGTTTTCATTAGTTTCGCTCACTCTCGAAATCAAGCATTTTACAGCAGGTTGGAGCAGCCTGTATCTCAGCACAGGAATAAGGTAGGGAAGAATTCTAAGGCTCATTTTGACTGCCTCCAGAAGTTAGATCAGATGGCAAATTGGATTTGGTGCTAGGTCTTTCCCTTTAGGTTTTACCCCAACAATGTTTTCATTAGTTTCGCTCACTCTCGAAATCAAGCATTTTACAGCAGGTTGGAGCAGCCTGTATCTCAGCACAGGAATAAGGTAGGGAAGAATTCTAAGGCTCATTTTGACTGCCTCCAGAAGTTAGATCAGATGGCAAATTGGATTTGGTGCTAGGTCTTTCCCTTTAGGTTTTACCCCAACAATGTTTTCATTAGTTTCGCTCACTCTCGAAATCAAGCATTTTACAGCAGGTTGGAGCAGCCTGTATCTCAGCACAGGAATAAGGTAGGGAAGAATTCTAAGGCTCATTTTGACTGCCTCCAGAAGTTAGATCAGATGGCAAATTGGATTTGGTGCTAGGTCTTTCCCTTTAGGTTTTACCCCAACAATGTTTTCATTAGTTTCGCTCACTCTCGAAATCAAGCATTTTACAGCAGGTTGGAGCAGCCTGTATCTCAGCACAGGAATAAGGTAGGGAAGAATTCTAAGGCTCATTTTGACTGCCTCCAGAAGTTAGATCAGATGGCAAATTGGATTTGGTGCTAGGTCTTTCCCTTTAGGTTTTACCCCAACAATGTTTTCATTAGTTTCGCTCACTCTCGAAATCAAGCATTTTACAGCAGGTTGGAGCAGCCTGTATCTCAGCACAGGAATAAGGTAGGGAAGAATTCTAAGGCTCATTTTGACTGCCTCCAGAAGTTAGATCAGATGGCAAATTGGATTTGGTGCTAGGTCTTTCCCTTTAGGTTTTACCCCAACAATGTTTTCATTAGTTTCGCTCACTCTCGAAATCAAGCATTTTACAGCAGGTTGGAGCAGCCTGTATCTCAGCACAGGAATAAGGTAGGGAAGAATTCTAAGGCTCATTTTGACTGCCTCCAGAAGTTAGATCAGATGGCAAATTGGATTTGGTGCTAGGTCTTTCCCTTTAGGTTTTACCCCAACAATGTTTTCATTAGTTTCGCTCACTCTCGAAATCAAGCATTTTACAGCAGGTTGGAGCAGCCTGTATCTCAGCACAGGAATAAGGTAGGGAAGAATTCTAAGGCTCATTTTGACTGCCTCCAGAAGTTAGATCAGATGGCAAATTGGATTTGGTGCTAGGTCTTTCCCTTTAGGTTTTACCCCAACAATGTTTTCATTAGTTTCGCTCACTCTCGAAATCAAGCATTTTACAGCAGGTTGGAGCAGCCTGTATCTCAGCACAGGAATAAGGTAGGGAAGAATTCTAAGGCTCATTTTGACTGCCTCCAGAAGTTAGATCAGATGGCAAATTGGATTTGGTGCTAGGTCTTTCCCTTTAGGTTTTACCCCAACAATGTTTTCATTAGTTTCGCTCACTCTCGAAATCAAGCATTTTACAGCAGGTTGGAGCAGCCTGTATCTCAGCACAGGAATAAGGTAGGGAAGAATTCTAAGGCTCATTTTGACTGCCTCCAGAAGTTAGATCAGATGGCAAATTGGATTTGGTGCTAGGTCTTTCCCTTTAGGTTTTACCCCAACAATGTTTTCATTAGTTTCGCTCACTCTCGAAATCAAGCATTTTACAGCAGGTTGGAGCAGCCTGTATCTCAGCACAGGAATAAGGTAGGGAAGAATTCTAAGGCTCATTTTGACTGCCTCCAGAAGTTAGATCAGATGGCAAATTGGATTTGGTGCTAGGTCTTTCCCTTTAGGTTTTACCCCAACAATGTTTTCATTAGTTTCGCTCACTCTCGAAATCAAGCATTTTACAGCAGGTTGGAGCAGCCTGTATCTCAGCACAGGAATAAGGTAGGGAAGAATTCTAAGGCTCATTTTGACTGCCTCCAGAAGTTAGATCAGATGGCAAATTGGATTTGGTGCTAGGTCTTTCCCTTTAGGTTTTACCCCAACAATGTTTTCATTAGTTTCGCTCACTCTCGAAATCAAGCATTTTACAGCAGGTTGGAGCAGCCTGTATCTCAGCACAGGAATAAGGTAGGGAAGAATTCTAAGGCTCATTTTGACTGCCTCCAGAAGTTAGATCAGATGGCAAATTGGATTTGGTGCTAGGTCTTTCCCTTTAGGTTTTACCCCAACAATGTTTTCATTAGTTTCGCTCACTCTCGAAATCAAGCATTTTACAGCAGGTTGGAGCAGCCTGTATCTCAGCACAGGAATAAGGTAGGGAAGAATTCTAAGGCTCATTTTGACTGCCTCCAGAAGTTAGATCAGATGGCAAATTGGATTTGGTGCTAGGTCTTTCCCTTTAGGTTTTACCCCAACAATGTTTTCATTAGTTTCGCTCACTCTCGAAATCAAGCATTTTACAGCAGGTTGGAGCAGCCTGTATCTCAGCACAGGAATAAGGTAGGGAAGAATTCTAAGGCTCATTTTGACTGCCTCCAGAAGTTAGATCAGATGGCAAATTGGATTTGGTGCTAGGTCTTTCCCTTTAGGTTTTACCCCAACAATGTTTTCATTAGTTTCGCTCACTCTCGAAATCAAGCATTTTACAGCAGGTTGGAGCAGCCTGTATCTCAGCACAGGAATAAGGTAGGGAAGAATTCTAAGGCTCATTTTGACTGCCTCCAGAAGTTAGATCAGATGGCAAATTGGATTTGGTGCTAGGTCTTTCCCTTTAGGTTTTACCCCAACAATGTTTTCATTAGTTTCGCTCACTCTCGAAATCAAGCATTTTACAGCAGGTTGGAGCAGCCTGTATCTCAGCACAGGAATAAGGTAGGGAAGAATTCTAAGGCTCATTTTGACTGCCTCCAGAAGTTAGATCAGATGGCAAATTGGATTTGGTGCTAGGTCTTTCCCTTTAGGTTTTACCCCAACAATGTTTTCATTAGTTTCGCTCACTCTCGAAATCAAGCATTTTACAGCAGGTTGGAGCAGCCTGTATCTCAGCACAGGAATAAGGTAGGGAAGAATTCTAAGGCTCATTTTGACTGCCTCCAGAAGTTAGATCAGATGGCAAATTGGATTTGGTGCTAGGTCTTTCCCTTTAGGTTTTACCCCAACAATGTTTTCATTAGTTTCGCTCACTCTCGAAATCAAGCATTTTACAGCAGGTTGGAGCAGCCTGTATCTCAGCACAGGAATAAGGTAGGGAAGAATTCTAAGGCTCATTTTGACTGCCTCCAGAAGTTAGATCAGATGGCAAATTGGATTTGGTGCTAGGTCTTTCCCTTTAGGTTTTACCCCAACAATGTTTTCATTAGTTTCGCTCACTCTCGAAATCAAGCATTTTACAGCAGGTTGGAGCAGCCTGTATCTCAGCACAGGAATAAGGTAGGGAAGAATTCTAAGGCTCATTTTGACTGCCTCCAGAAGTTAGATCAGATGGCAAATTGGATTTGGTGCTAGGTCTTTCCCTTTAGGTTTTACCCCAACAATGTTTTCATTAGTTTCGCTCACTCTCGAAATCAAGCATTTTACAGCAGGTTGGAGCAGCCTGTATCTCAGCACAGGAATAAGGTAGGGAAGAATTCTAAGGCTCATTTTGACTGCCTCCAGAAGTTAGATCAGATGGCAAATTGGATTTGGTGCTAGGTCTTTCCCTTTAGGTTTTACCCCAACAATGTTTTCATTAGTTTCGCTCACTCTCGAAATCAAGCATTTTACAGCAGGTTGGAGCAGCCTGTATCTCAGCACAGGAATAAGGTAGGGAAGAATTCTAAGGCTCATTTTGACTGCCTCCAGAAGTTAGATCAGATGGCAAATTGGATTTGGTGCTAGGTCTTTCCCTTTAGGTTTTACCCCAACAATGTTTTCATTAGTTTCGCTCACTCTCGAAATCAAGCATTTTACAGCAGGTTGGAGCAGCCTGTATCTCAGCACAGGAATAAGGTAGGGAAGAATTCTAAGGCTCATTTTGACTGCCTCCAGAAGTTAGATCAGATGGCAAATTGGATTTGGTGCTAGGTCTTTCCCTTTAGGTTTTACCCCAACAATGTTTTCATTAGTTTCGCTCACTCTCGAAATCAAGCATTTTACAGCAGGTTGGAGCAGCCTGTATCTCAGCACAGGAATAAGGTAGGGAAGAATTCTAAGGCTCATTTTGACTGCCTCCAGAAGTTAGATCAGATGGCAAATTGGATTTGGTGCTAGGTCTTTCCCTTTAGGTTTTACCCCAACAATGTTTTCATTAGTTTCGCTCACTCTCGAAATCAAGCATTTTACAGCAGGTTGGAGCAGCCTGTATCTCAGCACAGGAATAAGGTAGGGAAGAATTCTAAGGCTCATTTTGACTGCCTCCAGAAGTTAGATCAGATGGCAAATTGGATTTGGTGCTAGGTCTTTCCCTTTAGGTTTTACCCCAACAATGTTTTCATTAGTTTCGCTCACTCTCGAAATCAAGCATTTTACAGCAGGTTGGAGCAGCCTGTATCTCAGCACAGGAATAAGGTAGGGAAGAATTCTAAGGCTCATTTTGACTGCCTCCAGAAGTTAGATCAGATGGCAAATTGGATTTGGTGCTAGGTCTTTCCCTTTAGGTTTTACCCCAACAATGTTTTCATTAGTTTCGCTCACTCTCGAAATCAAGCATTTTACAGCAGGTTGGAGCAGCCTGTATCTCAGCACAGGAATAAGGTAGGGAAGAATTCTAAGGCTCATTTTGACTGCCTCCAGAAGTTAGATCAGATGGCAAATTGGATTTGGTGCTAGGTCTTTCCCTTTAGGTTTTACCCCAACAATGTTTTCATTAGTTTCGCTCACTCTCGAAATCAAGCATTTTACAGCAGGTTGGAGCAGCCTGTATCTCAGCACAGGAATAAGGTAGGGAAGAATTCTAAGGCTCATTTTGACTGCCTCCAGAAGTTAGATCAGATGGCAAATTGGATTTGGTGCTAGGTCTTTCCCTTTAGGTTTTACCCCAACAATGTTTTCATTAGTTTCGCTCACTCTCGAAATCAAGCATTTTACAGCAGGTTGGAGCAGCCTGTATCTCAGCACAGGAATAAGGTAGGGAAGAATTCTAAGGCTCATTTTGACTGCCTCCAGAAGTTAGATCAGATGGCAAATTGGATTTGGTGCTAGGTCTTTCCCTTTAGGTTTTACCCCAACAATGTTTTCATTAGTTTCGCTCACTCTCGAAATCAAGCATTTTACAGCAGGTTGGAGCAGCCTGTATCTCAGCACAGGAATAAGGTAGGGAAGAATTCTAAGGCTCATTTTGACTGCCTCCAGAAGTTAGATCAGATGGCAAATTGGATTTGGTGCTAGGTCTTTCCCTTTAGGTTTTACCCCAACAATGTTTTCATTAGTTTCGCTCACTCTCGAAATCAAGCATTTTACAGCAGGTTGGAGCAGCCTGTATCTCAGCACAGGAATAAGGTAGGGAAGAATTCTAAGGCTCATTTTGACTGCCTCCAGAAGTTAGATCAGATGGCAAATTGGATTTGGTGCTAGGTCTTTCCCTTTAGGTTTTACCCCAACAATGTTTTCATTAGTTTCGCTCACTCTCGAAATCAAGCATTTTACAGCAGGTTGGAGCAGCCTGTATCTCAGCACAGGAATAAGGTAGGGAAGAATTCTAAGGCTCATTTTGACTGCCTCCAGAAGTTAGATCAGATGGCAAATTGGATTTGGTGCTAGGTCTTTCCCTTTAGGTTTTACCCCAACAATGTTTTCATTAGTTTCGCTCACTCTCGAAATCAAGCATTTTACAGCAGGTTGGAGCAGCCTGTATCTCAGCACAGGAATAAGGTAGGGAAGAATTCTAAGGCTCATTTTGACTGCCTCCAGAAGTTAGATCAGATGGCAAATTGGATTTGGTGCTAGGTCTTTCCCTTTAGGTTTTACCCCAACAATGTTTTCATTAGTTTCGCTCACTCTCGAAATCAAGCATTTTACAGCAGGTTGGAGCAGCCTGTATCTCAGCACAGGAATAAGGTAGGGAAGAATTCTAAGGCTCATTTTGACTGCCTCCAGAAGTTAGATCAGATGGCAAATTGGATTTGGTGCTAGGTCTTTCCCTTTAGGTTTTACCCCAACAATGTTTTCATTAGTTTCGCTCACTCTCGAAATCAAGCATTTTACAGCAGGTTGGAGCAGCCTGTATCTCAGCACAGGAATAAGGTAGGGAAGAATTCTAAGGCTCATTTTGACTGCCTCCAGAAGTTAGATCAGATGGCAAATTGGATTTGGTGCTAGGTCTTTCCCTTTAGGTTTTACCCCAACAATGTTTTCATTAGTTTCGCTCACTCTCGAAATCAAGCATTTTACAGCAGGTTGGAGCAGCCTGTATCTCAGCACAGGAATAAGGTAGGGAAGAATTCTAAGGCTCATTTTGACTGCCTCCAGAAGTTAGATCAGATGGCAAATTGGATTTGGTGCTAGGTCTTTCCCTTTAGGTTTTACCCCAACAATGTTTTCATTAGTTTCGCTCACTCTCGAAATCAAGCATTTTACAGCAGGTTGGAGCAGCCTGTATCTCAGCACAGGAATAAGGTAGGGAAGAATTCTAAGGCTCATTTTGACTGCCTCCAGAAGTTAGATCAGATGGCAAATTGGATTTGGTGCTAGGTCTTTCCCTTTAGGTTTTACCCCAACAATGTTTTCATTAGTTTCGCTCACTCTCGAAATCAAGCATTTTACAGCAGGTTGGAGCAGCCTGTATCTCAGCACAGGAATAAGGTAGGGAAGAATTCTAAGGCTCATTTTGACTGCCTCCAGAAGTTAGATCAGATGGCAAATTGGATTTGGTGCTAGGTCTTTCCCTTTAGGTTTTACCCCAACAATGTTTTCATTAGTTTCGCTCACTCTCGAAATCAAGCATTTTACAGCAGGTTGGAGCAGCCTGTATCTCAGCACAGGAATAAGGTAGGGAAGAATTCTAAGGCTCATTTTGACTGCCTCCAGAAGTTAGATCAGATGGCAAATTGGATTTGGTGCTAGGTCTTTCCCTTTAGGTTTTACCCCAACAATGTTTTCATTAGTTTCGCTCACTCTCGAAATCAAGCATTTTACAGCAGGTTGGAGCAGCCTGTATCTCAGCACAGGAATAAGGTAGGGAAGAATTCTAAGGCTCATTTTGACTGCCTCCAGAAGTTAGATCAGATGGCAAATTGGATTTGGTGCTAGGTCTTTCCCTTTAGGTTTTACCCCAACAATGTTTTCATTAGTTTCGCTCACTCTCGAAATCAAGCATTTTACAGCAGGTTGGAGCAGCCTGTATCTCAGCACAGGAATAAGGTAGGGAAGAATTCTAAGGCTCATTTTGACTGCCTCCAGAAGTTAGATCAGATGGCAAATTGGATTTGGTGCTAGGTCTTTCCCTTTAGGTTTTACCCCAACAATGTTTTCATTAGTTTCGCTCACTCTCGAAATCAAGCATTTTACAGCAGGTTGGAGCAGCCTGTATCTCAGCACAGGAATAAGGTAGGGAAGAATTCTAAGGCTCATTTTGACTGCCTCCAGAAGTTAGATCAGATGGCAAATTGGATTTGGTGCTAGGTCTTTCCCTTTAGGTTTTACCCCAACAATGTTTTCATTAGTTTCGCTCACTCTCGAAATCAAGCATTTTACAGCAGGTTGGAGCAGCCTGTATCTCAGCACAGGAATAAGGTAGGGAAGAATTCTAAGGCTCATTTTGACTGCCTCCAGAAGTTAGATCAGATGGCAAATTGGATTTGGTGCTAGGTCTTTCCCTTTAGGTTTTACCCCAACAATGTTTTCATTAGTTTCGCTCACTCTCGAAATCAAGCATTTTACAGCAGGTTGGAGCAGCCTGTATCTCAGCACAGGAATAAGGTAGGGAAGAATTCTAAGGCTCATTTTGACTGCCTCCAGAAGTTAGATCAGATGGCAAATTGGATTTGGTGCTAGGTCTTTCCCTTTAGGTTTTACCCCAACAATGTTTTCATTAGTTTCGCTCACTCTCGAAATCAAGCATTTTACAGCAGGTTGGAGCAGCCTGTATCTCAGCACAGGAATAAGGTAGGGAAGAATTCTAAGGCTCATTTTGACTGCCTCCAGAAGTTAGATCAGATGGCAAATTGGATTTGGTGCTAGGTCTTTCCCTTTAGGTTTTACCCCAACAATGTTTTCATTAGTTTCGCTCACTCTCGAAATCAAGCATTTTACAGCAGGTTGGAGCAGCCTGTATCTCAGCACAGGAATAAGGTAGGGAAGAATTCTAAGGCTCATTTTGACTGCCTCCAGAAGTTAGATCAGATGGCAAATTGGATTTGGTGCTAGGTCTTTCCCTTTAGGTTTTACCCCAACAATGTTTTCATTAGTTTCGCTCACTCTCGAAATCAAGCATTTTACAGCAGGTTGGAGCAGCCTGTATCTCAGCACAGGAATAAGGTAGGGAAGAATTCTAAGGCTCATTTTGACTGCCTCCAGAAGTTAGATCAGATGGCAAATTGGATTTGGTGCTAGGTCTTTCCCTTTAGGTTTTACCCCAACAATGTTTTCATTAGTTTCGCTCACTCTCGAAATCAAGCATTTTACAGCAGGTTGGAGCAGCCTGTATCTCAGCACAGGAATAAGGTAGGGAAGAATTCTAAGGCTCATTTTGACTGCCTCCAGAAGTTAGATCAGATGGCAAATTGGATTTGGTGCTAGGTCTTTCCCTTTAGGTTTTACCCCAACAATGTTTTCATTAGTTTCGCTCACTCTCGAAATCAAGCATTTTACAGCAGGTTGGAGCAGCCTGTATCTCAGCACAGGAATAAGGTAGGGAAGAATTCTAAGGCTCATTTTGACTGCCTCCAGAAGTTAGATCAGATGGCAAATTGGATTTGGTGCTAGGTCTTTCCCTTTAGGTTTTACCCCAACAATGTTTTCATTAGTTTCGCTCACTCTCGAAATCAAGCATTTTACAGCAGGTTGGAGCAGCCTGTATCTCAGCACAGGAATAAGGTAGGGAAGAATTCTAAGGCTCATTTTGACTGCCTCCAGAAGTTAGATCAGATGGCAAATTGGATTTGGTGCTAGGTCTTTCCCTTTAGGTTTTACCCCAACAATGTTTTCATTAGTTTCGCTCACTCTCGAAATCAAGCATTTTACAGCAGGTTGGAGCAGCCTGTATCTCAGCACAGGAATAAGGTAGGGAAGAATTCTAAGGCTCATTTTGACTGCCTCCAGAAGTTAGATCAGATGGCAAATTGGATTTGGTGCTAGGTCTTTCCCTTTAGGTTTTACCCCAACAATGTTTTCATTAGTTTCGCTCACTCTCGAAATCAAGCATTTTACAGCAGGTTGGAGCAGCCTGTATCTCAGCACAGGAATAAGGTAGGGAAGAATTCTAAGGCTCATTTTGACTGCCTCCAGAAGTTAGATCAGATGGCAAATTGGATTTGGTGCTAGGTCTTTCCCTTTAGGTTTTACCCCAACAATGTTTTCATTAGTTTCGCTCACTCTCGAAATCAAGCATTTTACAGCAGGTTGGAGCAGCCTGTATCTCAGCACAGGAATAAGGTAGGGAAGAATTCTAAGGCTCATTTTGACTGCCTCCAGAAGTTAGATCAGATGGCAAATTGGATTTGGTGCTAGGTCTTTCCCTTTAGGTTTTACCCCAACAATGTTTTCATTAGTTTCGCTCACTCTCGAAATCAAGCATTTTACAGCAGGTTGGAGCAGCCTGTATCTCAGCACAGGAATAAGGTAGGGAAGAATTCTAAGGCTCATTTTGACTGCCTCCAGAAGTTAGATCAGATGGCAAATTGGATTTGGTGCTAGGTCTTTCCCTTTAGGTTTTACCCCAACAATGTTTTCATTAGTTTCGCTCACTCTCGAAATCAAGCATTTTACAGCAGGTTGGAGCAGCCTGTATCTCAGCACAGGAATAAGGTAGGGAAGAATTCTAAGGCTCATTTTGACTGCCTCCAGAAGTTAGATCAGATGGCAAATTGGATTTGGTGCTAGGTCTTTCCCTTTAGGTTTTACCCCAACAATGTTTTCATTAGTTTCGCTCACTCTCGAAATCAAGCATTTTACAGCAGGTTGGAGCAGCCTGTATCTCAGCACAGGAATAAGGTAGGGAAGAATTCTAAGGCTCATTTTGACTGCCTCCAGAAGTTAGATCAGATGGCAAATTGGATTTGGTGCTAGGTCTTTCCCTTTAGGTTTTACCCCAACAATGTTTTCATTAGTTTCGCTCACTCTCGAAATCAAGCATTTTACAGCAGGTTGGAGCAGCCTGTATCTCAGCACAGGAATAAGGTAGGGAAGAATTCTAAGGCTCATTTTGACTGCCTCCAGAAGTTAGATCAGATGGCAAATTGGATTTGGTGCTAGGTCTTTCCCTTTAGGTTTTACCCCAACAATGTTTTCATTAGTTTCGCTCACTCTCGAAATCAAGCATTTTACAGCAGGTTGGAGCAGCCTGTATCTCAGCACAGGAATAAGGTAGGGAAGAATTCTAAGGCTCATTTTGACTGCCTCCAGAAGTTAGATCAGATGGCAAATTGGATTTGGTGCTAGGTCTTTCCCTTTAGGTTTTACCCCAACAATGTTTTCATTAGTTTCGCTCACTCTCGAAATCAAGCATTTTACAGCAGGTTGGAGCAGCCTGTATCTCAGCACAGGAATAAGGTAGGGAAGAATTCTAAGGCTCATTTTGACTGCCTCCAGAAGTTAGATCAGATGGCAAATTGGATTTGGTGCTAGGTCTTTCCCTTTAGGTTTTACCCCAACAATGTTTTCATTAGTTTCGCTCACTCTCGAAATCAAGCATTTTACAGCAGGTTGGAGCAGCCTGTATCTCAGCACAGGAATAAGGTAGGGAAGAATTCTAAGGCTCATTTTGACTGCCTCCAGAAGTTAGATCAGATGGCAAATTGGATTTGGTGCTAGGTCTTTCCCTTTAGGTTTTACCCCAACAATGTTTTCATTAGTTTCGCTCACTCTCGAAATCAAGCATTTTACAGCAGGTTGGAGCAGCCTGTATCTCAGCACAGGAATAAGGTAGGGAAGAATTCTAAGGCTCATTTTGACTGCCTCCAGAAGTTAGATCAGATGGCAAATTGGATTTGGTGCTAGGTCTTTCCCTTTAGGTTTTACCCCAACAATGTTTTCATTAGTTTCGCTCACTCTCGAAATCAAGCATTTTACAGCAGGTTGGAGCAGCCTGTATCTCAGCACAGGAATAAGGTAGGGAAGAATTCTAAGGCTCATTTTGACTGCCTCCAGAAGTTAGATCAGATGGCAAATTGGATTTGGTGCTAGGTCTTTCCCTTTAGGTTTTACCCCAACAATGTTTTCATTAGTTTCGCTCACTCTCGAAATCAAGCATTTTACAGCAGGTTGGAGCAGCCTGTATCTCAGCACAGGAATAAGGTAGGGAAGAATTCTAAGGCTCATTTTGACTGCCTCCAGAAGTTAGATCAGATGGCAAATTGGATTTGGTGCTAGGTCTTTCCCTTTAGGTTTTACCCCAACAATGTTTTCATTAGTTTCGCTCACTCTCGAAATCAAGCATTTTACAGCAGGTTGGAGCAGCCTGTATCTCAGCACAGGAATAAGGTAGGGAAGAATTCTAAGGCTCATTTTGACTGCCTCCAGAAGTTAGATCAGATGGCAAATTGGATTTGGTGCTAGGTCTTTCCCTTTAGGTTTTACCCCAACAATGTTTTCATTAGTTTCGCTCACTCTCGAAATCAAGCATTTTACAGCAGGTTGGAGCAGCCTGTATCTCAGCACAGGAATAAGGTAGGGAAGAATTCTAAGGATCATTTTGACTGCCTCCAGAAGTTAGATCAGATGGCAAATTGGATTTGGTGCTAGGTCTTTCCCTTTAGGTTTTACCCCAACAATGTTTTCATTAGTTTCGCTCACTCTCGAAATCAAGCATTTTACAGCAGGTTGGAGCAGCCTGTATCTCAGCACAGGAATAAGGTAGGGAAGAATTCTAAGGCTCATTTTGACTGCCTCCAGAAGTTAGATCAGATGGCAAATTGGATTTGGTGCTAGGTCTTTCCCTTTAGGTTTTACCCCAACAATGTTTTCATTAGTTTCGCTCACTCTCGAAATCAAGCATTTTACAGCAGGTTGGAGCAGCCTGTATCTCAGCACAGGAATAAGGTAGGGAAGAATTCTAAGGATCATTTTGACTGCCTCCAGAAGTTAGATCAGATGGCAAATTGGATTTGGTGCTAGGTCTTTCCCTTTAGGTTTTACCCCAACAATGTTTTCATTAGTTTCGCTCACTCTCGAAATCAAGCATTTTACAGCAGGTTGGAGCAGCCTGTATCTCAGCACAGGAATAAGGTAGGGAAGAATTCTAAGGATCATTTTGACTGCCTCCAGAAGTTAGATCAGATGGCAAATTGGATTTGGTGCTAGGTCTTTCCCTTTAGGTTTTACCCCAACAATGTTTTCATTAGTTTCGCTCACTCTCGAAATCAAGCATTTTACAGCAGGTTGGAGCAGCCTGTATCTCAGCACAGGAATAAGGTAGGGAAGAATTCTAAGGCTCATTTTGACTGCCTCCAGAAGTTAGATCAGATGGCAAATTGGATTTGGTGCTAGGTCTTTCCCTTTAGGTTTTACCCCAACAATGTTTTCATTAGTTTCGCTCACTCTCGAAATCAAGCATTTTACAGCAGGTTGGAGCAGCCTGTATCTCAGCACAGGAATAAGGTAGGGAAGAATTCTAAGGCTCATTTTGACTGCCTCCAGAAGTTAGATCAGATGGCAAATTGGATTTGGTGCTAGGTCTTTCCCTTTAGGTTTTACCCCAACAATGTTTTCATTAGTTTCGCTCACTCTCGAAATCAAGCATTTTACAGCAGGTTGGAGCAGCCTGTATCTCAGCACAGGAATAAGGTAGGGAAGAATTCTAAGGCTCATTTTGACTGCCTCCAGAAGTTAGATCAGATGGCAAATTGGATTTGGTGCTAGGTCTTTCCCTTTAGGTTTTACCCCAACAATGTTTTCATTAGTTTCGCTCACTCTCGAAATCAAGCATTTTACAGCAGGTTGGAGCAGCCTGTATCTCAGCACAGGAATAAGGTAGGGAAGAATTCTAAGGCTCATTTTGACTGCCTCCAGAAGTTAGATCAGATGGCAAATTGGATTTGGTGCTAGGTCTTTCCCTTTAGGTTTTACCCCAACAATGTTTTCATTAGTTTCGCTCACTCTCGAAATCAAGCATTTTACAGCAGGTTGGAGCAGCCTGTATCTCAGCACAGGAATAAGGTAGGGAAGAATTCTAAGGCTCATTTTGACTGCCTCCAGAAGTTAGATCAGATGGCAAATTGGATTTGGTGCTAGGTCTTTCCCTTTAGGTTTTACCCCAACAATGTTTTCATTAGTTTCGCTCACTCTCGAAATCAAGCATTTTACAGCAGGTTGGAGCAGCCTGTATCTCAGCACAGGAATAAGGTAGGGAAGAATTCTAAGGCTCATTTTGACTGCCTCCAGAAGTTAGATCAGATGGCAAATTGGATTTGGTGCTAGGTCTTTCCCTTTAGGTTTTACCCCAACAATGTTTTCATTAGTTTCGCTCACTCTCGAAATCAAGCATTTTACAGCAGGTTGGAGCAGCCTGTATCTCAGCACAGGAATAAGGTAGGGAAGAATTCTAAGGCTCATTTTGACTGCCTCCAGAAGTTAGATCAGATGGCAAATTGGATTTGGTGCTAGGTCTTTCCCTTTAGGTTTTACCCCAACAATGTTTTCATTAGTTTCGCTCACTCTCGAAATCAAGCATTTTACAGCAGGTTGGAGCAGCCTGTATCTCAGCACAGGAATAAGGTAGGGAAGAATTCTAAGGCTCATTTTGACTGCCTCCAGAAGTTAGATCAGATGGCAAATTGGATTTGGTGCTAGGTCTTTCCCTTTAGGTTTTACCCCAACAATGTTTTCATTAGTTTCGCTCACTCTCGAAATCAAGCATTTTACAGCAGGTTGGAGCAGCCTGTATCTCAGCACAGGAATAAGGTAGGGAAGAATTCTAAGGCTCATTTTGACTGCCTCCAGAAGTTAGATCAGATGGCAAATTGGATTTGGTGCTAGGTCTTTCCCTTTAGGTTTTACCCCAACAATGTTTTCATTAGTTTCGCTCACTCTCGAAATCAAGCATTTTACAGCAGGTTGGAGCAGCCTGTATCTCAGCACAGGAATAAGGTAGGGAAGAATTCTAAGGCTCATTTTGACTGCCTCCAGAAGTTAGATCAGATGGCAAATTGGATTTGGTGCTAGGTCTTTCCCTTTAGGTTTTACCCCAACAATGTTTTCATTAGTTTCGCTCACTCTCGAAATCAAGCATTTTACAGCAGGTTGGAGCAGCCTGTATCTCAGCACAGGAATAAGGTAGGGAAGAATTCTAAGGCTCATTTTGACTGCCTCCAGAAGTTAGATCAGATGGCAAATTGGATTTGGTGCTAGGTCTTTCCCTTTAGGTTTTACCCCAACAATGTTTTCATTAGTTTCGCTCACTCTCGAAATCAAGCATTTTACAGCAGGTTGGAGCAGCCTGTATCTCAGCACAGGAATAAGGTAGGGAAGAATTCTAAGGCTCATTTTGACTGCCTCCAGAAGTTAGATCAGATGGCAAATTGGATTTGGTGCTAGGTCTTTCCCTTTAGGTTTTACCCCAACAATGTTTTCATTAGTTTCGCTCACTCTCGAAATCAAGCATTTTACAGCAGGTTGGAGCAGCCTGTATCTCAGCACAGGAATAAGGTAGGGAAGAATTCTAAGGCTCATTTTGACTGCCTCCAGAAGTTAGATCAGATGGCAAATTGGATTTGGTGCTAGGTCTTTCCCTTTAGGTTTTACCCCAACAATGTTTTCATTAGTTTCGCTCACTCTCGAAATCAAGCATTTTAGCAGGTTGGAGCAGCCTGTATCTCAGCACAGGAATAAGGTAGGGAAGAATTCTAAGGCTCATTTTGACTGCCTCCAGAAGTTAGATCAGATGGCAAATTGGATTTGGTGCTAGGTCTTTCCCTTTAGGTTTTACCCCAACAATGTTTTCATTAGTTTCGCTCACTCTCGAAATCAAGCATTTTACAGCAGGTTGGAGCAGCCTGTATCTCAGCACAGGAATAAGGTAGGGAAGAATTCTAAGGCTCATTTTGACTGCCTCCAGAAGTTAGATCAGATGGCAAATTGGATTTGGTGCTAGGTCTTTCCCTTTAGGTTTTACCCCAACAATGTTTTCATTAGTTTCGCTCACTCTCGAAATCAAGCATTTTACAGCAGGTTGGAGCAGCCTGTATCTCAGCACAGGAATAAGGTAGGGAAGAATTCTAAGGCTCATTTTGACTGCCTCCAGAAGTTAGATCAGATGGCAAATTGGATTTGGTGCTAGGTCTTTCCCTTTAGGTTTTACCCCAACAATGTTTTCATTAGTTTCGCTCACTCTCGAAATCAAGCATTTTACAGCAGGTTGGAGCAGCCTGTATCTCAGCACAGGAATAAGGTAGGGAAGAATTCTAAGGCTCATTTTGACTGCCTCCAGAAGTTAGATCAGATGGCAAATTGGATTTGGTGCTAGGTCTTTCCCTTTAGGTTTTACCCCAACAATGTTTTCATTAGTTTCGCTCACTCTCGAAATCAAGCATTTTACAGCAGGTTGGAGCAGCCTGTATCTCAGCACAGGAATAAGGTAGGGAAGAATTCTAAGGCTCATTTTGACTGCCTCCAGAAGTTAGATCAGATGGCAAATTGGATTTGGTGCTAGGTCTTTCCCTTTAGGTTTTACCCCAACAATGTTTTCATTAGTTTCGCTCACTCTCGAAATCAAGCATTTTACAGCAGGTTGGAGCAGCCTGTATCTCAGCACAGGAATAAGGTAGGGAAGAATTCTAAGGCTCATTTTGACTGCCTCCAGAAGTTAGATCAGATGGCAAATTGGATTTGGTGCTAGGTCTTTCCCTTTAGGTTTTACCCCAACAATGTTTTCATTAGTTTCGCTCACTCTCGAAATCAAGCATTTTACAGCAGGTTGGAGCAGCCTGTATCTCAGCACAGGAATAAGGTAGGGAAGAATTCTAAGGCTCATTTTGACTGCCTCCAGAAGTTAGATCAGATGGCAAATTGGATTTGGTGCTAGGTCTTTCCCTTTAGGTTTTACCCCAACAATGTTTTCATTAGTTTCGCTCACTCTCGAAATCAAGCATTTTACAGCAGGTTGGAGCAGCCTGTATCTCAGCACAGGAATAAGGTAGGGAAGAATTCTAAGGCTCATTTTGACTGCCTCCAGAAGTTAGATCAGATGGCAAATTGGATTTGGTGCTAGGTCTTTCCCTTTAGGTTTTACCCCAACAATGTTTTCATTAGTTTCGCTCACTCTCGAAATCAAGCATTTTACAGCAGGTTGGAGCAGCCTGTATCTCAGCACAGGAATAAGGTAGGGAAGAATTCTAAGGCTCATTTTGACTGCCTCCAGAAGTTAGATCAGATGGCAAATTGGATTTGGTGCTAGGTCTTTCCCTTTAGGTTTTACCCCAACAATGTTTTCATTAGTTTCGCTCACTCTCGAAATCAAGCATTTTACAGCAGGTTGGAGCAGCCTGTATCTCAGCACAGGAATAAGGTAGGGAAGAATTCTAAGGCTCATTTTGACTGCCTCCAGAAGTTAGATCAGATGGCAAATTGGATTTGGTGCTAGGTCTTTCCCTTTAGGTTTTACCCCAACAATGTTTTCATTAGTTTCGCTCACTCTCGAAATCAAGCATTTTACAGCAGGTTGGAGCAGCCTGTATCTCAGCACAGGAATAAGGTAGGGAAGAATTCTAAGGCTCATTTTGACTGCCTCCAGAAGTTAGATCAGATGGCAAATTGGATTTGGTGCTAGGTCTTTCCCTTTAGGTTTTACCCCAACAATGTTTTCATTAGTTTCGCTCACTCTCGAAATCAAGCATTTTACAGCAGGTTGGAGCAGCCTGTATCTCAGCACAGGAATAAGGTAGGGAAGAATTCTAAGGCTCATTTTGACTGCCTCCAGAAGTTAGATCAGATGGCAAATTGGATTTGGTGCTAGGTCTTTCCCTTTAGGTTTTACCCCAACAATGTTTTCATTAGTTTCGCTCACTCTCGAAATCAAGCATTTTACAGCAGGTTGGAGCAGCCTGTATCTCAGCACAGGAATAAGGTAGGGAAGAATTCTAAGGCTCATTTTGACTGCCTCCAGAAGTTAGATCAGATGGCAAATTGGATTTGGTGCTAGGTCTTTCCCTTTAGGTTTTACCCCAACAATGTTTTCATTAGTTTCGCTCACTCTCGAAATCAAGCATTTTACAGCAGGTTGGAGCAGCCTGTATCTCAGCACAGGAATAAGGTAGGGAAGAATTCTAAGGCTCATTTTGACTGCCTCCAGAAGTTAGATCAGATGGCAAATTGGATTTGGTGCTAGGTCTTTCCCTTTAGGTTTTACCCCAACAATGTTTTCATTAGTTTCGCTCACTCTCGAAATCAAGCATTTTACAGCAGGTTGGAGCAGCCTGTATCTCAGCACAGGAATAAGGTAGGGAAGAATTCTAAGGCTCATTTTGACTGCCTCCAGAAGTTAGATCAGATGGCAAATTGGATTTGGTGCTAGGTCTTTCCCTTTAGGTTTTACCCCAACAATGTTTTCATTAGTTTCGCTCACTCTCGAAATCAAGCATTTTACAGCAGGTTGGAGCAGCCTGTATCTCAGCACAGGAATAAGGTAGGGAAGAATTCTAAGGCTCATTTTGACTGCCTCCAGAAGTTAGATCAGATGGCAAATTGGATTTGGTGCTAGGTCTTTCCCTTTAGGTTTTACCCCAACAATGTTTTCATTAGTTTCGCTCACTCTCGAAATCAAGCATTTTACAGCAGGTTGGAGCAGCCTGTATCTCAGCACAGGAATAAGGTAGGGAAGAATTCTAAGGCTCATTTTGACTGCCTCCAGAAGTTAGATCAGATGGCAAATTGGATTTGGTGCTAGGTCTTTCCCTTTAGGTTTTACCCCAACAATGTTTTCATTAGTTTCGCTCACTCTCGAAATCAAGCATTTTACAGCAGGTTGGAGCAGCCTGTATCTCAGCACAGGAATAAGGTAGGGAAGAATTCTAAGGCTCATTTTGACTGCCTCCAGAAGTTAGATCAGATGGCAAATTGGATTTGGTGCTAGGTCTTTCCCTTTAGGTTTTACCCCAACAATGTTTTCATTAGTTTCGCTCACTCTCGAAATCAAGCATTTTACAGCAGGTTGGAGCAGCCTGTATCTCAGCACAGGAATAAGGTAGGGAAGAATTCTAAGGCTCATTTTGACTGCCTCCAGAAGTTAGATCAGATGGCAAATTGGATTTGGTGCTAGGTCTTTCCCTTTAGGTTTTACCCCAACAATGTTTTCATTAGTTTCGCTCACTCTCGAAATCAAGCATTTTACAGCAGGTTGGAGCAGCCTGTATCTCAGCACAGGAATAAGGTAGGGAAGAATTCTAAGGCTCATTTTGACTGCCTCCAGAAGTTAGATCAGATGGCAAATTGGATTTGGTGCTAGGTCTTTCCCTTTAGGTTTTACCCCAACAATGTTTTCATTAGTTTCGCTCACTCTCGAAATCAAGCATTTTACAGCAGGTTGGAGCAGCCTGTATCTCAGCACAGGAATAAGGTAGGGAAGAATTCTAAGGCTCATTTTGACTGCCTCCAGAAGTTAGATCAGATGGCAAATTGGATTTGGTGCTAGGTCTTTCCCTTTAGGTTTTACCCCAACAATGTTTTCATTAGTTTCGCTCACTCTCGAAATCAAGCATTTTACAGCAGGTTGGAGCAGCCTGTATCTCAGCACAGGAATAAGGTAGGGAAGAATTCTAAGGCTCATTTTGACTGCCTCCAGAAGTTAGATCAGATGGCAAATTGGATTTGGTGCTAGGTCTTTCCCTTTAGGTTTTACCCCAACAATGTTTTCATTAGTTTCGCTCACTCTCGAAATCAAGCATTTTACAGCAGGTTGGAGCAGCCTGTATCTCAGCACAGGAATAAGGTAGGGAAGAATTCTAAGGCTCATTTTGACTGCCTCCAGAAGTTAGATCAGATGGCAAATTGGATTTGGTGCTAGGTCTTTCCCTTTAGGTTTTACCCCAACAATGTTTTCATTAGTTTCGCTCACTCTCGAAATCAAGCATTTTACAGCAGGTTGGAGCAGCCTGTATCTCAGCACAGGAATAAGGTAGGGAAGAATTCTAAGGCTCATTTTGACTGCCTCCAGAAGTTAGATCAGATGGCAAATTGGATTTGGTGCTAGGTCTTTCCCTTTAGGTTTTACCCCAACAATGTTTTCATTAGTTTCGCTCACTCTCGAAATCAAGCATTTTACAGCAGGTTGGAGCAGCCTGTATCTCAGCACAGGAATAAGGTAGGGAAGAATTCTAAGGCTCATTTTGACTGCCTCCAGAAGTTAGATCAGATGGCAAATTGGATTTGGTGCTAGGTCTTTCCCTTTAGGTTTTACCCCAACAATGTTTTCATTAGTTTCGCTCACTCTCGAAATCAAGCATTTTACAGCAGGTTGGAGCAGCCTGTATCTCAGCACAGGAATAAGGTAGGGAAGAATTCTAAGGCTCATTTTGACTGCCTCCAGAAGTTAGATCAGATGGCAAATTGGATTTGGTGCTAGGTCTTTCCCTTTAGGTTTTACCCCAACAATGTTTTCATTAGTTTCGCTCACTCTCGAAATCAAGCATTTTACAGCAGGTTGGAGCAGCCTGTATCTCAGCACAGGAATAAGGTAGGGAAGAATTCTAAGGCTCATTTTGACTGCCTCCAGAAGTTAGATCAGATGGCAAATTGGATTTGGTGCTAGGTCTTTCCCTTTAGGTTTTACCCCAACAATGTTTTCATTAGTTTCGCTCACTCTCGAAATCAAGCATTTTACAGCAGGTTGGAGCAGCCTGTATCTCAGCACAGGAATAAGGTAGGGAAGAATTCTAAGGCTCATTTTGACTGCCTCCAGAAGTTAGATCAGATGGCAAATTGGATTTGGTGCTAGGTCTTTCCCTTTAGGTTTTACCCCAACAATGTTTTCATTAGTTTCGCTCACTCTCGAAATCAAGCATTTTACAGCAGGTTGGAGCAGCCTGTATCTCAGCACAGGAATAAGGTAGGGAAGAATTCTAAGGCTCATTTTGACTGCCTCCAGAAGTTAGATCAGATGGCAAATTGGATTTGGTGCTAGGTCTTTCCCTTTAGGTTTTACCCCAACAATGTTTTCATTAGTTTCGCTCACTCTCGAAATCAAGCATTTTACAGCAGGTTGGAGCAGCCTGTATCTCAGCACAGGAATAAGGTAGGGAAGAATTCTAAGGCTCATTTTGACTGCCTCCAGAAGTTAGATCAGATGGCAAATTGGATTTGGTGCTAGGTCTTTCCCTTTAGGTTTTACCCCAACAATGTTTTCATTAGTTTCGCTCACTCTCGAAATCAAGCATTTTACAGCAGGTTGGAGCAGCCTGTATCTCAGCACAGGAATAAGGTAGGGAAGAATTCTAAGGCTCATTTTGACTGCCTCCAGAAGTTAGATCAGATGGCAAATTGGATTTGGTGCTAGGTCTTTCCCTTTAGGTTTTACCCCAACAATGTTTTCATTAGTTTCGCTCACTCTCGAAATCAAGCATTTTACAGCAGGTTGGAGCAGCCTGTATCTCAGCACAGGAATAAGGTAGGGAAGAATTCTAAGGCTCATTTTGACTGCCTCCAGAAGTTAGATCAGATGGCAAATTGGATTTGGTGCTAGGTCTTTCCCTTTAGGTTTTACCCCAACAATGTTTTCATTAGTTTCGCTCACTCTCGAAATCAAGCATTTTACAGCAGGTTGGAGCAGCCTGTATCTCAGCACAGGAATAAGGTAGGGAAGAATTCTAAGGCTCATTTTGACTGCCTCCAGAAGTTAGATCAGATGGCAAATTGGATTTGGTGCTAGGTCTTTCCCTTTAGGTTTTACCCCAACAATGTTTTCATTAGTTTCGCTCACTCTCGAAATCAAGCATTTTACAGCAGGTTGGAGCAGCCTGTATCTCAGCACAGGAATAAGGTAGGGAAGAATTCAAATGCTCATTTTGACTGCCTCCAGAAGTTAGATCAGATGGCAAATTGGATTTGGTGCTAGGTCTTTCCCTTTAGGTTTTACCCCAACAATGTTTTCATTAGTTTCGCTCACTCTCGAAATCAAGCATTTTACAGCAGGTTGGAGCAGCCTGTATCTCAGCACAGGAATAAGGTAGGGAAGAATTCTAAGGATCATTTTGACTGCCTCCAGAAGTTAGATCAGATGGCAAATTGGATTTGGTGCTAGGTCTTTCCCTTTAGGTTTTACCCCAACAATGTTTTCATTAGTTTCGCTCACTCTCGAAATCAAGCATTTTACAGCAGGTTGGAGCAGCCTGTATCTCAGCACAGGAATAAGGTAGGGAAGAATTCTAAGGCTCATTTTGACTGCCTCCAGAAGTTAGATCAGATGGCAAATTGGATTTGGTGCTAGGTCTTTCCCTTTAGGTTTTACCCCAACAATGTTTTCATTAGTTTCGCTCACTCTCGAAATCAAGCATTTTACAGCAGGTTGGAGCAGCCTGTATCTCAGCACAGGAATAAGGTAGGGAAGAATTCTAAGGCTCATTTTGACTGCCTCCAGAAGTTAGATCAGATGGCAAATTGGATTTGGTGCTAGGTCTTTCCCTTTAGGTTTTACCCCAACAATGTTTTCATTAGTTTCGCTCACTCTCGAAATCAAGCATTTTACAGCAGGTTGGAGCAGCCTGTATCTCAGCACAGGAATAAGGTAGGGAAGAATTCTAAGGCTCATTTTGACTGCCTCCAGAAGTTAGATCAGATGGCAAATTGGATTTGGTGCTAGGTCTTTCCCTTTAGGTTTTACCCCAACAATGTTTTCATTAGTTTCGCTCACTCTCGAAATCAAGCATTTTACAGCAGGTTGGAGCAGCCTGTATCTCAGCACAGGAATAAGGTAGGGAAGAATTCTAAGGCTCATTTTGACTGCCTCCAGAAGTTAGATCAGATGGCAAATTGGATTTGGTGCTAGGTCTTTCCCTTTAGGTTTTACCCCAACAATGTTTTCATTAGTTTCGCTCACTCTCGAAATCAAGCATTTTACAGCAGGTTGGAGCAGCCTGTATCTCAGCACAGGAATAAGGTAGGGAAGAATTCTAAGGCTCATTTTGACTGCCTCCAGAAGTTAGATCAGATGGCAAATTGGATTTGGTGCTAGGTCTTTCCCTTTAGGTTTTACCCCAACAATGTTTTCATTAGTTTCGCTCACTCTCGAAATCAAGCATTTTACAGCAGGTTGGAGCAGCCTGTATCTCAGCACAGGAATAAGGTAGGGAAGAATTCTAAGGCTCATTTTGACTGCCTCCAGAAGTTAGATCAGATGGCAAATTGGATTTGGTGCTAGGTCTTTCCCTTTAGGTTTTACCCCAACAATGTTTTCATTAGTTTCGCTCACTCTCGAAATGCAAGCATTTTACAGCAGGTTGGAGCAGCCTGTATCTCAGCACAGGAATAAGGTAGGGAAGAATTCTAAGGCTCATTTTGACTGCCTCCAGAAGTTAGATCAGATGGCAAATTGGATTTGGTGCTAGGTCTTTCCCTTTAGGTTTTACCCCAACAATGTTTTCATTAGTTTCGCTCACTCTCGAAATCAAGCATTTTACAGCAGGTTGGAGCAGCCTGTATCTCAGCACAGGAATAAGGTAGGGAAGAATTCTAAGGCTCATTTTGACTGCCTCCAGAAGTTAGATCAGATGGCAAATTGGATTTGGTGCTAGGTCTTTCCCTTTAGGTTTTACCCCAACAATGTTTTCATTAGTTTCGCTCACTCTCGAAATCAAGCATTTTACAGCAGGTTGGAGCAGCCTGTATCTCAGCACAGGAATAAGGTAGGGAAGAATTCTAAGGCTCATTTTGACTGCCTCCAGAAGTTAGATCAGATGGCAAATTGGATTTGGTGCTAGGTCTTTCCCTTTAGGTTTTACCCCAACAATGTTTTCATTAGTTTCGCTCACTCTCGAAATCAAGCATTTTACAGCAGGTTGGAGCAGCCTGTATCTCAGCACAGGAATAAGGTAGGGAAGAATTCTAAGGCTCATTTTGACTGCCTCCAGAAGTTAGATCAGATGGCAAATTGGATTTGGTGCTAGGTCTTTCCCTTTAGGTTTTACCCCAACAATGTTTTCATTAGTTTCGCTCACTCTCGAAATCAAGCATTTTACAGCAGGTTGGAGCAGCCTGTATCTCAGCACAGGAATAAGGTAGGGAAGAATTCTAAGGCTCATTTTGACTGCCTCCAGAAGTTAGATCAGATGGCAAATTGGATTTGGTGCTAGGTCTTTCCCTTTAGGTTTTACCCCAACAATGTTTTCATTAGTTTCGCTCACTCTCGAAATCAAGCATTTTACAGCAGGTTGGAGCAGCCTGTATCTCAGCACAGGAATAAGGTAGGGAAGAATTCTAAGGCTCATTTTGACTGCCTCCAGAAGTTAGATCAGATGGCAAATTGGATTTGGTGCTAGGTCTTTCCCTTTAGGTTTTACCCCAACAATGTTTTCATTAGTTTCGCTCACTCTCGAAATCAAGCATTTTACAGCAGGTTGGAGCAGCCTGTATCTCAGCACAGGAATAAGGTAGGGAAGAATTCTAAGGCTCATTTTGACTGCCTCCAGAAGTTAGATCAGATGGCAAATTGGATTTGGTGCTAGGTCTTTCCCTTTAGGTTTTACCCCAACAATGTTTTCATTAGTTTCGCTCACTCTCGAAATCAAGCATTTTACAGCAGGTTGGAGCAGCCTGTATCTCAGCACAGGAATAAGGTAGGGAAGAATTCTAAGGCTCATTTTGACTGCCTCCAGAAGTTAGATCAGATGGCAAATTGGATTTGGTGCTAGGTCTTTCCCTTTAGGTTTTACCCCAACAATGTTTTCATTAGTTTCGCTCACTCTCGAAATCAAGCATTTTACAGCAGGTTGGAGCAGCCTGTATCTCAGCACAGGAATAAGGTAGGGAAGAATTCTAAGGCTCATTTTGACTGCCTCCAGAAGTTAGATCAGATGGCAAATTGGATTTGGTGCTAGGTCTTTCCCTTTAGGTTTTACCCCAACAATGTTTTCATTAGTTTCGCTCACTCTCGAAATCAAGCATTTTACAGCAGGTTGGAGCAGCCTGTATCTCAGCACAGGAATAAGGTAGGGAAGAATTCTAAGGCTCATTTTGACTGCCTCCAGAAGTTAGATCAGATGGCAAATTGGATTTGGTGCTAGGTCTTTCCCTTTAGGTTTTACCCCAACAATGTTTTCATTAGTTTCGCTCACTCTCGAAATCAAGCATTTTACAGCAGGTTGGAGCAGCCTGTATCTCAGCACAGGAATAAGGTAGGGAAGAATTCTAAGG
Source organism: Melanerpes formicivorus (assembly GCF_026170545.1). Taxonomy (NCBI): domain Eukaryota; kingdom Metazoa; phylum Chordata; class Aves; order Piciformes; family Picidae; genus Melanerpes; species Melanerpes formicivorus. Next base: position 120,016 of record NW_027142768.1, on the reverse strand, counting down.
CTCATTTTGACTGCCTCCAGAAGTTAGATCAGATGGCAAATTGGATTTGGTGCTAGGTCTTTCCCTTTAGGTTTTACCCCAACAATGTTTTCATTAGTTTCGCTCACTCTCGAAATCAAGCATTTTACAGCAGGTTGGAGCAGCCTGTATCTCAGCACAGGAATAAGGTAGGGAAGAATTCTAAGGCTCATTTTGACTGCCTCCAGAAGTTAGATCAGATGGCAAATTGGATTTGGTGCTAGGTCTTTCCCTTTAGGTTTTACCCCAACAATGTTTTCATTAGTTTCGCTCACTCTCGAAATCAAGCATTTTACAGCAGGTTGGAGCAGCCTGTATCTCAGCACAGGAATAAGGTAGGGAAGAATTCTAAGGCTCATTTTGACTGCCTCCAGAAGTTAGATCAGATGGCAAATTGGATTTGGTGCTAGGTCTTTCCCTTTAGGTTTTACCCCAACAATGTTTTCATTAGTTTCGCTCACTCTCGAAATCAAGCATTTTACAGCAGGTTGGAGCAGCCTGTATCTCAGCACAGGAATAAGGTAGGGAAGAATTCTAAGGCTCATTTTGACTGCCTCCAGAAGTTAGATCAGATGGCAAATTGGATTTGGTGCTAGGTCTTTCCCTTTAGGTTTTACCCCAACAATGTTTTCATTAGTTTCGCTCACTCTCGAAATCAAGCATTTTACAGCAGGTTGGAGCAGCCTGTATCTCAGCACAGGAATAAGGTAGGGAAGAATTCTAAGGCTCATTTTGACTGCCTCCAGAAGTTAGATCAGATGGCAAATTGGATTTGGTGCTAGGTCTTTCCCTTTAGGTTTTACCCCAACAATGTTTTCATTAGTTTCGCTCACTCTCGAAATCAAGCATTTTACAGCAGGTTGGAGCAGCCTGTATCTCAGCACAGGAATAAGGTAGGGAAGAATTCTAAGGCTCATTTTGACTGCCTCCAGAAGTTAGATCAGATGGCAAATTGGATTTGGTGCTAGGTCTTTCCCTTTAGGTTTTACCCCAACAATGTTTTCATTAGTTTCGCTCACTCTCGGAATCAAGCATTTTACAGCAGGTTGGAGCAGCCTGTATCTCAGCACAGGAATAAGGTAGGGAAGAATTCTAAGGATCATTTTGACTGCCTCCAGAAGTTAGATCAGATGGCAAATTGGATTTGGTGCTAGGTCTTTCCCTTTAGGTTTTACCCCAACAATGTTTTCATTAGTTTCGCTCACTCTCGAAATCAAGCATTTTACAGCAGGTTGGAGCAGCCTGTATCTCAGCAGAGGAATAAGGTAGGGAAGAATTCTAAGGCTCATTTTGACTGCCTCCAGAAGTTAGATCAGATGGCAAATTGGATTTGGTGCTAGGTCTTTCCCTTTAGGTTTTACCCCAACAATGTTTTCATTAGTTTCGCTCACTCTCGAAATCAAGCATTTTACAGCAGGTTGGAGCAGCCTGTATCTCAGCACAGGAATAAGGTAGGGAAGAATTCTAAGGATCATTTTGACTGCCTCCAGAAGTTAGATCAGATGGCAAATTGGATTTGGTGCTAGGTCTTTCCCTTTAGGTTTTACCCCAACAATGTTTTCATTAGTTTCGCTCACTCTCGAAATCAAGCATTTTACAGCAGGTTGGAGCAGCCTGTATCTCAGCACAGGAATAAGGTAGGGAAGAATTCTAAGGATCATTTTGACTGCCTCCAGAAGTTAGATCAGATGGCAAATTGGATTTGGTGCTAGGTCTTTCCCTTTAGGTTTTACCCCAACAATGTTTTCATTAGTTTCGCTCACTCTCGAAATCAAGCATTTTACAGCAGGTTGGAGCAGCCTGTATCTCAGCACAGGAATAAGGTAGGGAAGAATTCTAAGGATCATTTTGACTGCCTCCAGAAGTTAGATCAGATGGCAAATTGGATTTGGTGCTAGGTCTTTCCCTTTAGGTTTTACCCCAACAATGTTTTCATTAGTTTCGCTCACTCTCGAAATCAAGCATTTTACAGCAGGTTGGAGCAGCCTGTATCTCAGCACAGGAATAAGGTAGGGAAGAATTCTAAGGCTCATTTTGACTGCCTCCAGAAGTTAGATCAGATGGCAAATTGGATTTGGTGCTAGGTCTTTCCCTTTAGGTTTTACCCCAACAATATTTTCATTAGTTTCGCTCACTCTCGAAATCAAGCATTTTACAGCAGGTTGGAGCAGCCTGTATCTCAGCACAGGAATAAGGTAGGGAAGAATTCTAAGGATCATTTTGACTGCCTCCAGAAGTTAGATCAGATGGCAAATTGGATTTGGTGCTAGGTCTTTCCCTTTAGGTTTTACCCCAACAATGTTTTCATGAGTTTCGCTCACTCTCGAAATCAAGCATTTTACAGCAGGTTGGAGCAGCCTGTATCTCAGCACAGGAATAAGGTAGGGAAGAATTCTAAGGCTCATTTTGACTGCCTCCAGAAGTTAGATCAGATGGCAAATTGGATTTGGTGCTAGGTCTTTCCCTTTAGGTTTTACCCCAACAATGTTTTCATTAGTTTCGCTCACTCTCGAAATCAAGCATTTTACAGCAGGTTGGAGCAGCCTGTATCTCAGCACAGGAATAAGGTAGGGAAGAATTCTAAGGCTCATTTTGACTGCCTCCAGAAGTTAGATCAGATGGCAAATTGGATTTGGTGCTAGGTCTTTCCCTTTAGGTTTTACCCCAACAATGTTTTCATTAGTTTCGCTCACTCTCGAAATCAAGCATTTTACAGCAGGTTGGAGCAGCCTGTATCTCAGCACAGGAATAAGGTAGGGAAGAATTCTAAGGATCATTTTGACTGCCTCCAGAAGTTAGATCAGATGGCAAATTGGATTTGGTGCTAGGTCTTTCCCTTTAGGTTTTACCCCAACAATGTTTTCATTAGTTTCGCTCACTCTCGAAATCAAGCATTTTACAGCAGGTTGGAGCAGCCTGTATCTCAGCAGAGGAATAAGGTAGGGAAGAATTCTAAGGCTCATTTTGACTGCCTCCAGAAGTTAGATCAGATGGCAAATTGGATTTGGTGCTAGGTCTTTCCCTTTAGGTTTTACCCCAACAATGTTTTCATTAGTTTCGCTCACTCTCGAAATCAAGCATTTTACAGCAGGTTGGAGCAGCCTGTATCTCAGCACAGGAATAAGGTAGGGAAGAATTCTAAGGATCATTTTGACTGCCTCCAGAAGTTAGATCAGATGGCAAATTGGATTTGGTGCTAGGTCTTTCCCTTTAGGTTTTACCCCAACAATGTTTTCATTAGTTTCGCTCACTCTCGAAATCAAGCATTTTACAGCAGGTTGGAGCAGCCTGTATCTCAGCACAGGAATAAGGTAGGGAAGAATTCTAAGGCTCATTTTGACTGTCTCCAGAAGTTAGATCAGATGGCAAATTGGATTTGGTGCTAGGTCTTTCCCTTTAGGTTTTACCCCAACAATGTTTTCATTAGTTTCGCTCACTCTCGAAATCAAGCATTTTACAGCAGGTTGGAGCAGCCTGTATCTCAGCACAGGAATAAGGTAGGGAAGAATTCTAAGGCTCATTTTGACTGCCTCCAGAAGTTAGATCAGATGGCAAATTGGATTTGGTGCTAGGTCTTTCCCTTTAGGTTTTACCCCAACAATGTTTTCATTAGTTTCGCTCACTCTCGAAATCAAGCATTTTACAGCAGGTTGGAGCAGCCTGTATCTCAGCAGAGGAATAAGGTAGGGAAGAATTCTAAGGCTCATTTTGACTGCCTCCAGAAGTTAGATCAGATGGCAAATTGGATTTGGTGCTAGGTCTTTCCCTTTAGGTTTTACCCCAACAATGTTTTCATTAGTTTCGCTCACTCTCGAAATCAAGCATTTTACAGCAGGTTGGAGCAGCCTGTATCTCAGCACAGGAATAAGGTAGGGAAGAATTCTAAGGATCATTTTGACTGCCTCCAGAAGTTAGATCAGATGGCAAATTGGATTTGGTGCTAGGTCTTTCCCTTTAGGTTTTACCCCAACAATGTTTTCATTAGTTTCGCTCACTCTCGAAATCAAGCATTTTACAGCAGGTTGGAGCAGCCTGTATCTCAGCACAGGAATAAGGTAGGGAAGAATTCTAAGGCTCATTTTGACTGCCTCCAGAAGTTAGATCAGATGGCAAATTGGATTTGGTGCTAGGTCTTTCCCTTTAGGTTTTACCCCAACAATGTTTTCATTAGTTTCGCTCACTCTCGAAATCAAGCATTTTACAGCAGGTTGGAGCAGCCTGTATCTCAGCACAGGAATAAGGTAGGGAAGAATTCTAAGGATCATTTTGACTGCCTCCAGAAGTTAGATCAGATGGCAAATTGGATTTGGTGCTAGGTCTTTCCCTTTAGGTTTTACCCCAACAATGTTTTCATTAGTTTCGCTCACTCTCGAAATCAAGCATTTTACAGCAGGTTGGAGCAGCCTGTATCTCAGCAGAGGAATAAGGTAGGGAAGAATTCTCAGGCTCATTTTGACTGCCTCCAGAAGTTAGATCAGATGGCAAATTGGATTTGGTGCTAGGTCTTTCCCTTTAGGTTTTACCCCAACAATGTTTTCATTAGTTTCGCTCACTCTCGAAATCAAGCATTTTACAGCAGGTTGGAGCAGCCTGTATCTCAGCACAGGAATAAGGTAGGGAAGAATTCTAAGGCTCATTTTGACTGCCTCCAGAAGTTAGATCAGATGGCAAATTGGATTTGGTGCTAGGTCTTTCCCTTTAGGTTTTACCCCAACAATGTTTTCATTAGTTTCGCTCACTCTCGAAATCAAGCATTTTACAGCAGGTTGGAGCAGCCTGTATCTCAGCACAGGAATAAGGTAGGGAAGAATTCTAAGGCTCATTTTGACTGCCTCCAGAAGTTAGATCAGATGGCAAATTGGATTTGGTGCTAGGTCTTTCCCTTTAGGTTTTACCCCAACAATGTTTTCATTAGTTTCGCTCACTCTCGAAATCAAGCATTTTACAGCAGGTTGGAGCAGCCTGTATCTCAGCACAGGAATAAGGTAGGGAAGAATTCTAAGGATCATTTTGACTGCCTCCAGAAGTTAGATCAGATGGCAAATTGGATTTGGTGCTAGGTCTTTCCCTTTAGGTTTTACCCCAACAATGTTTTCATTAGTTTCGCTCACTCTCGAAATCAAGCATTTTACAGCAGGTTGGAGCAGCCTGTATCTCAGCACAGGAATAAGGTAGGGAAGAATTCTAAGGCTCATTTTGACTGCCTCCAGAAGTTAGATCAGATGGCAAATTGGATTTGGTGCTAGGTCTTTCCCTTTAGGTTTTACCCCAACAATGTTTTCATTAGTTTCGCTCACTCTCGAAATCAAGCATTTTACAGCAGGTTGGAGCAGCCTGTATCTCAGCACAGGAATAAGGTAGGGAAGAATTCTAAGGCTCATTTTGACTGCCTCCAGAAGTTAGATCAGATGGCAAATTGGATTTGGTGCTAGGTCTTTCCCTTTAGGTTTTACCCCCAACAATGTTTTCATTAGTTTCGCTCACTCTCGAAATCAAGCATTTTACAGCAGGTTGGAGCAGCCTGTATCTCAGCACAGGAATAAGGTAGGGAAGAATTCTAAGGCTCATTTTGACTGCCTCCAGAAGTTAGATCAGATGGCAAATTGGATTTGGTGCTAGGTCTTTCCCTTTAGGTTTTACCCCAACAATGTTTTCATTAGTTTCGCTCACTCTCGAAATCAAGCATTTTACAGCAGGTTGGAGCAGCCTGTATCTCAGCAGAGGAATAAGGTAGGGAAGAATTCTAAGGATCATTTTGACTGCCTCCAGAAGTTAGATCAGATGGCAAATTGGATTTGGTGCTAGGTCTTTCCCTTTAGGTTTTACCCCAACAATGTTTTCATTAGTTTCGCTCACTCTCGAAATCAAGCATTTTACAGCAGGTTGGAGCAGCCTGTATCTCAGCACAGGAATAAGGTAGGGAAGAATTCTAAGGCTCATTTTGACTGCCTCCAGAAGTTAGATCAGATGGCAAATTGGATTTGGTGCTAGGTCTTTCCCTTTAGGTTTTACCCCAACAATGTTTTCATTAGTTTCGCTCACTCTCGAAATCAAGCATTTTACAGCAGGTTGGAGCAGCCTGTATCTCAGCAGAGGAATAAGGTAGGGAAGAATTCTAAGGCTCATTTTGACTGCCTCCAGAAGTTAGATCAGATGGCAAATTGGATTTGGTGCTAGGTCTTTCCCTTTAGGTTTTACCCCAACAATGTTTTCATTAGTTTCGCTCACTCTCGAAATCAAGCATTTTACAGCAGGTTGGAGCAGCCTGTATCTCAGCACAGGAATAAGGTAGGGAAGAATTCTAAGGATCATTTTGACTGCCTCCAGAAGTTAGATCAGATGGCAAATTGGATTTGGTGCTAGGTCTTTCCCTTTAGGTTTTACCCCAACAATGTTTTCATTAGTTTCGCTCACTCTCGAAATCAAGCATTTTACAGCAGGTTGGAGCAGCCTGTATCTCAGCACAGGAATAAGGTAGGGAAGAATTCTAAGGCTCATTTTGACTGCCTCCAGAAGTTAGATCAGATGGCAAATTGGATTTGGTGCTAGGTCTTTCCCTTTAGGTTTTACCCCAACAATATTTTCATTAGTTTCGCTCACTCTCGAAATCAAGCATTTTACAGCAGGTTGGAGCAGCCTGTATCTCAGCACAGGAATAAGGTAGGGAAGAATTCTAAGGATCATTTTGACTGCCTCCAGAAGTTAGATCAGATGGCAAATTGGATTTGGTGCTAGGTCTTTCCCTTTAGGTTTTACCCCAACAATGTTTTCATTAGTTTCGCTCACTCTCGAAATCAAGCATTTTACAGCAGGTTGGAGCAGCCTGTATCTCAGCACAGGAATACGGTAGGGAAGAATTCTAAGGCTCATTTTGACTGCCTCCAGAAGTTAGATCAGATGGCAAATTGGATTTGGTGCTAGGTCTTTCCCTTTAGGTTTTACCCCAACAATGTTTTCATTAGTTTCGCTCACTCTCGAAATCAAGCATTTTACAGCAGGTTGGAGCAGCCTGTATCTCAGCAGAGGAATAAGGTAGGGAAGAATTCTAAGGCTCATTTTGACTGCCTCCAGAAGTTAGATCAGATGGCAAATTGGATTTGGTGCTAGGTCTTTCCCTTTAGGTTTTACCCCAACAATGTTTTCATTAGTTTCGCTCACTCTCGAAATCAAGCATTTTACAGCAGGTTGGAGCAGCCTGTATCTCAGCACAGGAATAAGGTAGGGAAGAATTCTAAGGATCATTTTGACTGCCTCCAGAAGTTAGATCAGATGGCAAATTGGATTTGGTGCTAGGTCTTTCCCTTTAGGTTTTACCCCAACAATGTTTTCATTAGTTTCGCTCACTCTCGAAATCAAGCATTTTACAGCAGGTTGGAGCAGCCTGTATCTCAGCACAGGAATAAGGTAGGGAAGAATTCTAAGGCTCATTTTGACTGCCTCCAGAAGTTAGATCAGATGGCAAATTGGATTTGGTGCTAGGTCTTTCCCTTTAGGTTTTACCCCAACAATATTTTCATTAGTTTCGCTCACTCTCGAAATCAAGCATTTTACAGCAGGTTGGAGCAGCCTGTATCTCAGCACAGGAATAAGGTAGGGAAGAATTCTAAGGATCATTTTGACTGCCTCCAGAAGTTAGATCAGATGGCAAATTGGATTTGGTGCTAGGTCTTTCCCTTTAGGTTTTACCCCAACAATGTTTTCATGAGTTTCGCTCACTCTCGAAATCAAGCATTTTACAGCAGGTTGGAGCAGCCTGTATCTCAGCACAGGAATAAGGTAGGGAAGAATTCTAAGGCTCATTTTGACTGCCTCCAGAAGTTAGATCAGATGGCAAATTGGATTTGGTGCTAGGTCTTTCCCTTTAGGTTTTACCCCAACAATGTTTTCATTAGTTTCGCTCACTCTCGAAATCAAGCATTTTACAGCAGGTTGGAGCAGCCTGTATCTCAGCACAGGAATAATGTAGGGAAGAATTCTAAGGCTCATTTTGACTGCCTCCAGAAGTTAGATCAGATGGCAAATTGGATTTGGTGCTAGGTCTTTCCCTTTAGGTTTTACCCCAACAATGTTTTCATTAGTTTCGCTCACTCTCGAAATCAAGCATTTTACAGCAGGTTGGAGCAGCCTGTATCTCAGCACAGGAATAAGGTAGGGAAGAATTCTAAGGATCATTTTGACTGCCTCCAGAAGTTAGATCAGATGGCAAATTGGATTTGGTGCTAGGTCTTTCCCTTTAGGTTTTACCCCAACAATGTTTTCATTAGTTTCGCTCACTCTCGAAATCAAGCATTTTACAGCAGGTTGGAGCAGCCTGTATCTCAGCAGAGGAATAAGGTAGGGAAGAATTCTAAGGCTCATTTTGACTGCCTCCAGAAGTTAGATCAGATGGCAAATTGGATTTGGTGCTAGGTCTTTCCCTTTAGGTTTTACCCCAACAATGTTTTCATTAGTTTCGCTCACTCTCGAAATCAAGCATTTTACAGCAGGTTGGAGCAGCCTGTATCTCAGCACAGGAATAAGGTAGGGAAGAATTCTAAGGATCATTTTGACTGCCTCCAGAAGTTAGATCAGATGGCAAATTGGATTTGGTGCTAGGTCTTTCCCTTTAGGTTTTACCCCAACAATGTTTTCATTAGTTTCGCTCACTCTCGAAATCAAGCATTTTACAGCAGGTTGGAGCAGCCTGTATCTCAGCACAGGAATAAGGTAGGGAAGAATTCTAAGGCTCATTTTGACTGTCTCCAGAAGTTAGATCAGATGGCAAATTGGATTTGGTGCTAGGTCTTTCCCTTTAGGTTTTACCCCAACAATGTTTTCATTAGTTTCGCTCACTCTCGAAATCAAGCATTTTACAGCAGGTTGGAGCAGCCTGTATCTCAGCACAGGAATAAGGTAGGGAAGAATTCTAAGGCTCATTTTGACTGCCTCCAGAAGTTAGATCAGATGGCAAATTGGATTTGGTGCTAGGTCTTTCCCTTTAGGTTTTACCCCAACAATGTTTTCATTAGTTTCGCTCACTCTCGAAATCAAGCATTTTACAGCAGGTTGGAGCAGCCTGTATCTCAGCAGAGGAATAAGGTAGGGAAGAATTCTAAGGCTCATTTTGACTGCCTCCAGAAGTTAGATCAGATGGCAAATTGGATTTGGTGCTAGGTCTTTCCCTTTAGGTTTTACCCCAACAATGTTTTCATTAGTTTCGCTCACTCTCGAAATCAAGCATTTTACAGCAGGTTGGAGCAGCCTGTATCTCAGCACAGGAATAAGGTAGGGAAGAATTCTAAGGATCATTTTGACTGCCTCCAGAAGTTAGATCAGATGGCAAATTGGATTTGGTGCTAGGTCTTTCCCTTTAGGTTTTACCCCAACAATGTTTTCATTAGTTTCGCTCACTCTCGAAATCAAGCATTTTACAGCAGGTTGGAGCAGCCTGTATCTCAGCACAGGAATAAGGTAGGGAAGAATTCTAAGGCTCATTTTGACTGCCTCCAGAAGTTAGATCAGATGGCAAATTGGATTTGGTGCTAGGTCTTTCCCTTTAGGTTTTACCCCAACAATATTTTCATTAGTTTCGCTCACTCTCGAAATCAAGCATTTTACAGCAGGTTGGAGCAGCCTGTATCTCAGCACAGGAATAAGGTAGGGAAGAATTCTAAGGATCATTTTGACTGCCTCCAGAAGTTAGATCAGATGGCAAATTGGATTTGGTGCTAGGTCTTTCCCTTTAGGTTTTACCCCAACAATGTTTTCATTAGTTTCGCTCACTCTCGAAATCAAGCATTTTACAGCAGGTTGGAGCAGCCTGTATCTCAGCACAGGAATACGGTAGGGAAGAATTCTAAGGCTCATTTTGACTGCCTCCAGAAGTTGATCAGATGGCAAATTGGATTTGGTGCTAGGTCTTTCCCTTTAGGTTTTACCCCAACAATGTTTTCATTAGTTTCGCTCACTCTCGAAATCAAGCATTTTACAGCAGGTTGGAGCAGCCTGTATCTCAGCAGAGGAATAAGGTAGGGAAGAATTCTAAGGCTCATTTTGACTGCCTCCAGAAGTTAGATCAGATGGCAAATTGGATTTGGTGCTAGGTCTTTCCCTTTAGGTTTTACCCCAACAATGTTTTCATTAGTTTCGCTCACTCTCGAAATCAAGCATTTTACAGCAGGTTGGAGCAGCCTGTATCTCAGCACAGGAATAAGGTAGGGAAGAATTCTAAGGATCATTTTGACTGCCTCCAGAAGTTAGATCAGATGGCAAATTGGATTTGGTGCTAGGTCTTTCCCTTTAGGTTTTACCCCAACAATGTTTTCATTAGTTTCGCTCACTCTCGAAATCAAGCATTTTACAGCAGGTTGGAGCAGCCTGTATCTCAGCACAGGAATAAGGTAGGGAAGAATTCTAAGGATCATTTTGACTGCCTCCAGAAGTTAGATCAGATGGCAAATTGGATTTGGTGCTAGGTCTTTCCCTTTAGGTTTTACCCCAACAATGTTTTCATTAGTTTCGCTCACTCTCGAAATCAAGCATTTTACAGCAGGTTGGAGCAGCCTGTATCTCAGCACAGGAATAAGGTAGGGAAGAATTCTAAGGCTCATTTTGACTGCCTCCAGAAGTTAGATCAGATGGCAAATTGGATTTGGTGCTAGGTCTTTCCCTTTAGGTTTTACCCCAACAATATTTTTATTAGTTTCGCTCACTCTCGAAATCAAGCATTTTACAGCAGGTTGGAGCAGCCTGTATCTCAGCACAGGAATAAGGTAGGGAAGAATTCTAAGGATCATTTTGACTGCCTCCAGAAGTTAGATCAGATGGCAAATTGGATTTGGTGCTAGGTCTTTCCCTTTAGGTTTTACCCCAACAATGTTTTCATGAGTTTCGCTCACTCTCGAAATCAAGCATTTTACAGCAGGTTGGAGCAGCCTGTATCTCAGCACAGGAATAAGGTAGGGAAGAATTCTAAGGCTCATTTTGACTGCCTCCAGAAGTTAGATCAGATGGCAAATTGGATTTGGTGCTAGGTCTTTCCCTTTAGGTTTTACCCCAACAATGTTTTCATTAGTTTCGCTCACTCTCGAAATCAAGCATTTTACAGCAGGTTGGAGCAGCCTGTATCTCAGCACAGGAATAATGTAGGGAAGAATTCTAAGGCTCATTTTGACTGCCTCCAGAAGTTAGATCAGATGGCAAATTGGATTTGGTGCTAGGTCTTTCCCTTTAGGTTTTACCCCAACAATGTTTTCATTAGTTTCGCTCACTCTCGAAATCAAGCATTTTACAGCAGGTTGGAGCAGCCTGTATCTCAGCACAGGAATAAGGTAGGGAAGAATTCTAAGGCTCATTTTGACTGCCTCCAGAAGTTAGATCAGATGGCAAATTGGATTTGGTGCTAGGTCTTTCCCTTTAGGTTTTACCCCAACAATGTTTTCATTAGTTTCGCTCACTCTCGAAATCAAGCATTTTACAGCAGGTTGGAGCAGCCTGTATCTCAGCAGAGGAATAAGGTAGGGAAGAATTCTAAGGCTCATTTTGACTGCCTCCAGAAGTTAGATCAGATGGCAAATTGGATTTGGTGCTAGGTCTTTCCCTTTAGGTTTTACCCCAACAATGTTTTCATTAGTTTCGCTCACTCTCGAAATCAAGCATTTTACAGCAGGTTGGAGCAGCCTGTATCTCAGCACAGGAATAAGGTAGGGAAGAATTCTAAGGATCATTTTGACTGCCTCCAGAAGTTAGATCAGATGGCAAATTGGATTTGGTGCTAGGTCTTTCCCTTTAGGTTTTACCCCAACAATGTTTTCATTAGTTTCGCTCACTCTCGAAATCAAGCATTTTACAGCAGGTTGGAGCAGCCTGTATCTCAGCACAGGAATAAGGTAGGGAAGAATTCTAAGGCTCATTTTGACTGTCTCCAGAAGTTAGATCAGATGGCAAATTGGATTTGGTGCTAGGTCTTTCCCTTTAGGTTTTACCCCAACAATGTTTTCATTAGTTTCGCTCACTCTCGAAATCAAGCATTTTACAGCAGGTTGGAGCAGCCTGTATCTCAGCACAGGAATAAGGTAGGGAAGAATTCTAAGGCTCATTTTGACTGCCTCCAGAAGTTAGATCAGATGGCAAATTGGATTTGGTGCTAGGTCTTTCCCTTTAGGTTTTACCCCAACAATGTTTTCATTAGTTTCGCTCACTCTCGAAATCAAGCATTTTACAGCAGGTTGGAGCAGCCTGTATCTCAGCAGAGGAATAAGGTAGGGAAGAATTCTAAGGCTCATTTTGACTGCCTCCAGAAGTTAGATCAGATGGCAAATTGGATTTGGTGCTAGGTCTTTCCCTTTAGGTTTTACCCCAACAATGTTTTCATTAGTTTCGCTCACTCTCGAAATCAAGCATTTTACAGCAGGTTGGAGCAGCCTGTATCTCAGCACAGGAATAAGGTAGGGAAGAATTCTAAGGATCATTTTGACTGCCTCCAGAAGTTAGATCAGATGGCAAATTGGATTTGGTGCTAGGTCTTTCCCTTTAGGTTTTACCCCAACAATGTTTTCATTAGTTTCGCTCACTCTCGAAATCAAGCATTTTACAGCAGGTTGGAGCAGCCTGTATCTCAGCACAGGAATAAGGTAGGGAAGAATTCTAAGGCTCATTTTGACTGCCTCCAGAAGTTAGATCAGATGGCAAATTGGATTTGGTGCTAGGTCTTTCCCTTTAGGTTTTACCCCAACAATGTTTTCATTAGTTTCGCTCACTCTCGAAATCAAGCATTTTACAGCAGGTTGGAGCAGCCTGTATCTCAGCACAGGAATAAGGTAGGGAAGAATTCTAAGGATCATTTTGACTGCCTCCAGAAGTTAGATCAGATGGCAAATTGGATTTGGTGCTAGGTCTTTCCCTTTAGGTTTTACCCCAACAATGTTTTCATTAGTTTCGCTCACTCTCGAAATCAAGCATTTTACAGCAGGTTGGAGCAGCCTGTATCTCAGCACAGGAATAAGGTAGGGAAGAATTCTCAGGCTCATTTTGACTGCCTCCAGAAGTTAGATCAGATGGCAAATTGGATTTGGTGCTAGGTCTTTCCCTTTAGGTTTTACCCCAACAATGTTTTCATTAGTTTCGCTCACTCTCGAAATCAAGCATTTTACAGCAGGTTGGAGCAGCCTGTATCTCAGCACAGGAATAAGGTAGGGAAGAATTCTAAGGCTCATTTTGACTGCCTCCAGAAGTTAGATCAGATGGCAAATTGGATTTGGTGCTAGGTCTTTCCCTTTAGGTTTTACCCCAACAATGTTTTCATTAGTTTCGCTCACTCTCGAAATCAAGCATTTTACAGCAGGTTGGAGCAGCCTGTATCTCAGCACAGGAATAAGGTAGGGAAGAATTCTAAGGCTCATTTTGACTGCCTCCAGAAGTTAGATCAGATGGCAAATTGGATTTGGTGCTAGGTCTTTCCCTTTAGGTTTTACCCCAACAATGTTTTCATTAGTTTCGCTCACTCTCGAAATCAAGCATTTTACAGCAGGTTGGAGCAGCCTGTATCTCAGCACAGGAATAAGGTAGGGAAGAATTCTAAGGATCATTTTGACTGCCTCCAGAAGTTAGATCAGATGGCAAATTGGATTTGGTGCTAGGTCTTTCCCTTTAGGTTTTACCCCAACAATGTTTTCATTAGTTTCGCTCACTCTCGAAATCAAGCATTTTACAGCAGGTTGGAGCAGCCTGTATCTCAGCACAGGAATAAGGTAGGGAAGAATTCTAAGGCTCATTTTGACTGCCTCCAGAAGTTAGATCAGATGGCAAATTGGATTTGGTGCTAGGTCTTTCCCTTTAGGTTTTACCCCAACAATGTTTTCATTAGTTTCGCTCACTCTCGAAATCAAGCATTTTACAGCAGGTTGGAGCAGCCTGTATCTCAGCACAGGAATAAGGTAGGGAAGAATTCTAAGGCTCATTTTGACTGCCTCCAGAAGTTAGATCAGATGGCAAATTGGATTTGGTGCTAGGTCTTTCCCTTTAGGTTTTACCCCAACAATGTTTTCATTAGTTTCGCTCACTCTCGAAATCAAGCATTTTACAGCAGGTTGGAGCAGCCTGTATCTCAGCACAGGAATAAGGTAGGGAAGAATTCTAAGGCTCATTTTGACTGCCTCCAGAAGTTAGATCAGATGGCAAATTGGATTTGGTGCTAGGTCTTTCCCTTTAGGTTTTACCCCAACAATGTTTTCATTAGTTTCGCTCACTCTCGAAATCAAGCATTTTACAGCAGGTTGGAGCAGCCTGTATCTCAGCAGAGGAATAAGGTAGGGAAGAATTCTAAGGCTCATTTTGACTGCCTCCAGAAGTTAGATCAGATGGCAAATTGGATTTGGTGCTAGGTCTTTCCCTTTAGGTTTTACCCCAACAATGTTTTCATTAGTTTCGCTCACTCTCGAAATCAAGCATTTTACAGCAGGTTGGAGCAGCCTGTATCTCAGCACAGGAATAAGGTAGGGAAGAATTCTAAGGATCATTTTGACTGCCTCCAGAAGTTAGATCAGATGGCAAATTGGATTTGGTGCTAGGTCTTTCCCTTTAGGTTTTACCCCAACAATGTTTTCATTAGTTTCGCTCACTCTCGAAATCAAGCATTTTACAGCAGGTTGGAGCAGCCTGTATCTCAGCACAGGAATAAGGTAGGGAAGAATTCTACGGATCATTTTGACTGCCTCCAGAAGTTAGATCAGATGGCAAATTGGATTTGGTGCTAGGTCTTTCCCTTTAGGTTTTACCCCAACAATATTTTCATTAGTTTCGCTCACTCTCGAAATCAAGCATTTTACAGCAGGTTGGAGCAGCCTGTATCTCAGCACAGGAATAAGGTAGGGAAGAATTCTAAGGCTCATTTTGACTGCCTCCAGAAGTTAGATCAGATGGCAAATTGGATTTGGTGCTAGGTCTTTCCCTTTAGGTTTTACCCCAACAATGTTTTCATTAGTTTCGCTCACTCTCGAAATCAAGCATTTTACAGCAGGTTGGAGCAGCCTGTATCTCAGCACAGGAATACGGTAGGGAAGAATTCTAAGGCTCATTTTGACTGCCTCCAGAAGTTAGATCAGATGGCAAATTGGATTTGGTGCTAGGTCTTTCCCTTTAGGTTTTACCCCAACAATGTTTTCATTAGTTTCGCTCACTCTCGAAATCAAGCATTTTACAGCAGGTTGGAGCAGCCTGTATCTCAGCACAGGAATAAGGTAGGGAAGAATTCTAAGGCTCATTTTGACTGCCTCCAGAAGTTAGATCAGATGGCAAATTGGATTTGGTGCTAGGTCTTTCCCTTTAGGTTTTACCCCAACAATGTTTTCATTAGTTTCGCTCACTCTCGAAATCAAGCATTTTACAGCAGGTTGGAGCAGCCTGTATCTCAGCACAGGAATAAGGTAGGGAAGAATTCTAAGGCTCATTTTGACTGCCTCCAGAAGTTAGATCAGATGGCAAATTGGATTTGGTGCTAGGTCTTTCCCTTTAGGTTTTACCCCAACAATGTTTTCATTAGTTTCGCTCACTCTCGAAATCAAGCATTTTACAGCAGGTTGGAGCAGCCTGTATCTCAGCACAGGAATAAGGTAGGGAAGAATTCTAAGGATCATTTTGACTGCCTCCAGAAGTTAGATCAGATGGCAAATTGGATTTGGTGCTAGGTCTTTCCCTTTAGGTTTTACCCCAACAATGTTTTCATTAGTTTCGCTCACTCTCGAAATCAAGCATTTTACAGCAGGTTGGAGCAGCCTGTATCTCAGCACAGGAATAAGGTAGGGAAGAATTCTAAGGCTCATTTTGACTGCCTCCAGAAGTTAGATCAGATGGCAAATTGGATTTGGTGCTAGGTCTTTCCCTTTAGGTTTTACCCCAACAATGTTTTCATTAGTTTCGCTCACTCTCGAAATCAAGCATTTTACAGCAGGTTGGAGCAGCCTGTATCTCAGCACAGGAATAAGGTAGGGAAGAATTCTAAGGATCATTTTGACTGCCTCCAGAAGTTAGATCAGATGGCAAATTGGATTTGGTGCTAGGTCTTTCCCTTTAGGTTTTACCCCAACAATGTTTTCATTAGTTTCGCTCACTCTCGAAATCAAGCATTTTACAGCAGGTTGGAGCAGCCTGTATCTCAGCACAGGAATAAGGTAGGGAAGAATTCTAAGGCTCATTTTGACTGTCTCCAGAAGTTAGATCAGATGGCAAATTGGATTTGGTGCTAGGTCTTTCCCTTTAGGTTTTACCCCAACAATGTTTTCATTAGTTTCGCTCACTCTCGAAATCAAGCATTTTACAGCAGGTTGGAGCAGCCTGTATCTCAGCACAGGAATAAGGTAGGGAAGAATTCTAAGGATCATTTTGACTGCCTCCAGAAGTTAGATCAGATGGCAAATTGGATTTGGTGCTAGGTCTTTCCCTTTAGGTTTTACCCCAACAATGTTTTCATTAGTTTCGCTCACTCTCGAAATCAAGCATTTTACAGCAGGTTGGAGCAGCCTGTATCTCAGCAGAGGAATAAGGTAGGGAAGAATTCTAAGGCTCATTTTGACTGCCTCCAGAAGTTAGATCAGATGGCAAATTGGATTTGGTGCTAGGTCTTTCCCTTTAGGTTTTACCCCAACAATGTTTTCATTAGTTTCGCTCACTCTCGAAATCAAGCATTTTACAGCAGGTTGGAGCAGCCTGTATCTCAGCACAGGAATAAGGTAGGGAAGAATTCTAAGGATCATTTTGACTGCCTCCAGAAGTTAGATCAGATGGCAAATTGGATTTGGTGCTAGGTCTTTCCCTTTAGGTTTTACCCCAACAATGTTTTCATTAGTTTCGCTCACTCTCGAAATCAAGCATTTTACAGCAGGTTGGAGCAGCCTGTATCTCAGCACAGGAATAAGGTAGGGAAGAATTCTAAGGCTCATTTTGACTGCCTCCAGAAGTTAGATCAGATGGCAAATTGGATTTGGTGCTAGGTCTTTCCCTTTAGGTTTTACCCCAACAATGTTTTCATTAGTTTCGCTCACTCTCGAAATCAAGCATTTTACAGCAGGTTGGAGCAGCCTGTATCTCAGCACAGGAATAAGGTAGGGAAGAATTCTAAGGATCATTTTGACTGCCTCCAGAAGTTAGATCAGATGGCAAATTGGATTTGGTGCTAGGTCTTTCCCTTTAGGTTTTACCCCAACAATGTTTTCATTAGTTTCGCTCACTCTCGAAATCAAGCATTTTACAGCAGGTTGGAGCAGCCTGTATCTCAGCAGAGGAATAAGGTAGGCAAGAATTCTAAGGCTCATTTTGACTGCCTCCAGAAGTTAGATCAGATGGCAAATTGGATTTGGTGCTAGGTCTTTCCCTTTAGGTTTTACCCCAACAATGTTTTCATTAGTTTCGCTCACTCTCGAAATCAAGCATTTTACAGCAGGTTGGAGCAGCCTGTATCTCAGCACAGGAATAAGGTAGGGAAGAATTCTAAGGCTCATTTTGACTGCCTCCAGAAGTTAGATCAGATGGCAAATTGGATTTGGTGCTAGGTCTTTCCCTTTAGGTTTTACCCCAACAATGTTTTCATTAGTTTCGCTCACTCTCGAAATCAAGCATTTTACAGCAGGTTGGAGCAGCCTGTATCTCAGCACAGGAATAAGGTAGGGAAGAATTCTAAGGCTCATTTTGACTGCCTCCAGAAGTTAGATCAGATGGCAAATTGGATTTGGTGCTAGGTCTTTCCCTTTAGGTTTTACCCCAACAATGTTTTCATTAGTTTCGCTCACTCTCGAAATCAAGCATTTTACAGCAGGTTGGAGCAGCCTGTATCTCAGCACAGGAATAAGGTAGGGAAGAATTCTAAGGCTCATTTTGACTGCCTCCAGAAGTTAGATCAGATGGCAAATTGGATTTGGTGCTAGGTCTTTCCCTTTAGGTTTTACCCCAACAATGTTTTCATTAGTTTCGCTCACTCTCGAAATCAAGCATTTTACAGCAGGTTGGAGCAGCCTGTATCTCAGCACAGGAATAAGGTAGGGAAGAATTCTAAGGCTCATTTTGACTGCCTCCAGAAGTTAGATCAGATGGCAAATTGGATTTGGTGCTAGGTCTTTCCCTTTAGGTTTTACCCCAACAATGTTTTCATTAGTTTCGCTCACTCTCGAAATCAAGCATTTTACAGCAGGTTGGAGCAGCCTGTATCTCAGCACAGGAATAAGGTAGGGAAGAATTCTAAGGATCATTTTGACTGCCTCCAGAAGTTAGATCAGATGGCAAATTGGATTTGGTGCTAGGTCTTTCCCTTTAGGTTTTACCCCAACAATGTTTTCATTAGTTTCGCTCACTCTCGAAATCAAGCATTTTACAGCAGGTTGGAGCAGCCTGTATCTCAGCACAGGAATAAGGTAGGGAAGAATTCTAAGGCTCATTTTGACTGCCTCCAGAAGTTAGATCAGATGGCAAATTGGATTTGGTGCTAGGTCTTTCCCTTTAGGTTTTACCCCAACAATGTTTTCATTAGTTTCGCTCACTCTCGAAATCAAGCATTTTACAGCAGGTTGGAGCAGCCTGTATCTCAGCACAGGAATAAGGTAGGGAAGAATTCTAAGGATCATTTTGACTGCCTCCAGAAGTTAGATCAGATGGCAAATTGGATTTGGTGCTAGGTCTTTCCCTTTAGGTTTTACCCCAACAATGTTTTCATTAGTTTCGCTCACTCTCGAAATCAAGCATTTTACAGCAGGTTGGAGCAGCCTGTATCTCAGCACAGGAATAAGGTAGGGAAGAATTCTAAGGCTCATTTTGACTGCCTCCAGAAGTTAGATCAGATGGCAAATTGGATTTGGTGCTAGGTCTTTCCCTTTAGGTTTTACCCCAACAATGTTTTCATTAGTTTCGCTCACTCTCGAAATCAAGCATTTTACAGCAGGTTGGAGCAGCCTGTATCTCAGCACAGGAATAAGGTAGGGAAGAATTCTAAGGCTCATTTTGACTGCCTCCAGAAGTTAGATCAGATGGCAAATTGGATTTGGTGCTAGGTCTTTCCCTTTAGGTTTTACCCCAACAATGTTTTCATTAGTTGCGCTCACTCTCGAAATCAAGCATTTTACAGCAGGTTGGAGCAGCCTGTATCTCAGCACAGGAATAAGGTAGGGAAGAATTCTAAGGATCATTTTGACTGCCTCCAGAAGTTAGATCAGATGGCAAATTGGATTTGGTGCTAGGTCTTTCCCTTTAGGTTTTACCCCAACAATGTTTTCATTAGTTTCGCTCACTCTCGAAATCAAGCATTTTACAGCAGGTTGGAGCAGCCTGTATCTCAGCACAGGAATAAGGTAGGGAAGAATTCTAAGGATCATTTTGACTGCCTCCAGAAGTTAGATCAGATGGCAAATTGGATTTGGTGCTAGGTCTTTCCCTTTAGGTTTTACCCCAACAATGTTTTCATTAGTTTCGCTCACTCTCGAAATCAAGCATTTTACAGCAGGTTGGAGCAGCCTGTATCTCAGCACAGGAATAAGGTAGGGAAGAATTCTAAGGCTCATTTTGACTGCCTCCAGAAGTTAGATCAGATGGCAAATTGGATTTGGTGCTAGGTCTTTCCCTTTAGGTTTTACCCCAACAATGTTTTCATTAGTTTCGCTCACTCTCGAAATCAAGCATTTTACAGCAGGTTGGAGCAGCCTGTATCTCAGCACAGGAATAAGGTAGGGAAGAATTCTAAGGCTCATTTTGACTGCCTCCAGAAGTTAGATCAGATGGCAAATTGGATTTGGTGCTAGGTCTTTCCCTTTAGGTTTTACCCCAACAATGTTTTCATTAGTTTCGCTCACTCTCGAAATCAAGCATTTTACAGCAGGTTGGAGCAGCCTGTATCTCAGCACAGGAATAAGGTAGGGAAGAATTCTAAGGCTCATTTTGACTGCCTCCAGAAGTTAGATCAGATGGCAAATTGGATTTGGTGCTAGGTCTTTCCCTTTAGGTTTTACCCCAACAATGTTTTCATTAGTTTCGCTCACTCTCGAAATCAAGCATTTTACAGCAGGTTGGAGCAGCCTGTATCTCAGCACAGGAATAAGGTAGGGAAGAATTCTAAGGCTCATTTTGACTGCCTCCAGAAGTTAGATCAGATGGCAAATTGGATTTGGTGCTAGGTCTTTCCCTTTAGGTTTTACCCCAACAATGTTTTCATTAGTTTCGCTCACTCTCGAAATCAAGCATTTT
Organism: Melanerpes formicivorus; assembly: GCF_026170545.1. NCBI lineage: Eukaryota > Metazoa > Chordata > Aves > Piciformes > Picidae > Melanerpes > Melanerpes formicivorus. Next base: position 99,802 of record NW_027142768.1, on the reverse strand, counting down.
ACAGCAGGTTGGAGCAGCCTGTATCTCAGCACAGGAATAAGGTAGGGAAGAATTCTAAGGCTCATTTTGACTGCCTCCAGAAGTTAGATCAGATGGCAAATTGGATTTGGTGCTAGGTCTTTCCCTTTAGGTTTTACCCCAACAATGTTTTCATTAGTTTCGCTCACTCTCGAAATCAAGCATTTTACAGCAGGTTGGAGCAGCCTGTATCTCAGCACAGGAATAAGGTAGGGAAGAATTCTAAGGATCATTTTGACTGCCTCCAGAAGTTAGATCAGATGGCAAATTGGATTTGGTGCTAGGTCTTTCCCTTTAGGTTTTACCCCAACAATGTTTTCATTAGTTTCGCTCACTCTCGAAATCAAGCATTTTACAGCAGGTTGGAGCAGCCTGTATCTCAGCACAGGAATAAGGTAGGGAAGAATTCTAAGGCTCATTTTGACTGCCTCCAGAAGTTAGATCAGATGGCAAATTGGATTTGGTGCTAGGTCTTTCCCTTTAGGTTTTACCCCAACAATGTTTTCATTAGTTTCGCTCACTCTCGAAATCAAGCATTTTACAGCAGGTTGGAGCAGCCTGTATCTCAGCACAGGAATAAGGTAGGGAAGAATTCTAAGGCTCATTTTGACTGCCTCCAGAAGTTAGATCAGATGGCAAATTGGATTTGGTGCTAGGTCTTTCCCTTTAGGTTTTACCCCAACAATGTTTTCATTAGTTTCGCTCAGTCTCGAAATCAAGCATTTTACAGCAGGTTGGAGCAGCCTGTATCTCAGCACAGGAATAAGGTAGGGAAGAATTCTAAGGCTCATTTTGACTGCCTCCAGAAGTTAGATCAGATGGCAAATTGGATTTGGTGCTAGGTCTTTCCCTTTAGGTTTTACCCCAACAATGTTTTCATTAGTTTCGCTCACTCTCGAAATCAAGCATTTTACAGCAGGTTGGAGCAGCCTGTATCTCAGCACAGGAATAAGGTAGGGAAGAATTCTAAGGCTCATTTTGACTGCCTCCAGAAGTTAGATCAGATGGCAAATTGGATTTGGTGCTAGGTCTTTCCCTTTAGGTTTTACCCCAACAATGTTTTCATTAGTTTCGCTCACTCTCGAAATCAAGCATTTTACAGCAGGTTGGAGCAGCCTGTATCTCAGCACAGGAATAAGGTAGGGAAGAATTCTAAGGATCATTTTGACTGCCTCCAGAAGTTAGATCAGATGGCAAATTGGATTTGGTGCTAGGTCTTTCCCTTTAGGTTTTACCCCAACAATGTTTTCATTAGTTTCGCTCACTCTCGAAATCAAGCATTTTACAGCAGGTTGGAGCAGCCTGTATCTCAGCACAGGAATAAGGTAGGGAAGAATTCTAAGGATCATTTTGACTGCCTCCAGAAGTTAGATCAGATGGCAAATTGGATTTGGTGCTAGGTCTTTCCCTTTAGGTTTTACCCCAACAATGTTTTCATTAGTTTCGCTCACTCTCGAAATCAAGCATTTTACAGCAGGTTGGAGCAGCCTGTATCTCAGCACAGGAATAAGGTAGGGAAGAATTCTAAGGCTCATTTTGACTGCCTCCAGAAGTTAGATCAGATGGCAAATTGGATTTGGTGCTAGGTCTTTCCCTTTAGGTTTTACCCCAACAATGTTTTCATTAGTTTCGCTCACTCTCGAAATCAAGCATTTTACAGCAGGTTGGAGCAGCCTGTATCTCAGCACAGGAATAAGGTAGGGAAGAATTCTAAGGATCATTTTGACTGCCTCCAGAAGTTAGATCAGATGGCAAATTGGATTTGGTGCTAGGTCTTTCCCTTTAGGTTTTACCCCAACAATGTTTTCATTAGTTTCGCTCACTCTCGAAATCAAGCATTTTACAGCAGGTTGGAGCAGCCTGTATCTCAGCACAGGAATAAGGTAGGGAAGAATTCTAAGGATCATTTTGACTGCCTCCAGAAGTTAGATCAGATGGCAAATTGGATTTGGTGCTAGGTCTTTCCCTTTAGGTTTTACCCCAACAATGTTTTCATTAGTTTTGCTCACTCTCGAAATCAAGCATTTTACAGCAGGTTGGAGCAGCCTGTATCTCAGCACAGGAATAAGGTAGGGAAGAATTCTAAGGATCATTTTGACTGCCTCCAGAAGTTAGATCAGATGGCAAATTGGATTTGGTGCTAGGTCTTTCCCTTTAGGTTTTACCCCAACAATGTTTTCATTAGTTTCGCTCGCTCTCGAAATCAAGCATTTTACAGCAGGTTGGAGGAGCCTGTATCTCAGCACAGGAATAAGGTAGGGAAGAATTCTAAGGCTCATTTTGACTGCCTCCAGAAGTTAGATCAGATGGCAAATTGGATTTGGTGCTAGGTCTTTCCCTTTAGGTTTTACCCCAACAATGTTTTCATTAGTTTCGCTCACTCTCGAAATCAAGCATTTTACAGCAGGTTGGAGCAGCCTGTATCTCAGCACAGGAATAAGGTAGGGAAGAATTCTAAGGATCATTTTGACTGCCTCCAGAAGTTAGATCAGATGGCAAATTGGATTTGGTGCTAGGTCTTTCCCTTTAGGTTTTACCCCAACAATGTTTTCATTAGTTTCGCTCACTCTCGAAATCAAGCATTTTACAGCAGGTTGGAGCAGCCTGTATCTCAGCACAGGAATAAGGTAGGGAAGAATTCTAAGGCTCATTTTGACTGCCTCCAGAAGTTAGATCAGATGGCAAATTGGATTTGGTGCTAGGTCTTTCCCTTTAGGTTTTACCCCAACAATGTTTTCATTAGTTTCGCTCACTCTCGAAATCAAGCATTTTACAGCAGGTTGGAGCAGCCTGTATCTCAGCACAGGAATAAGGTAGGGAAGAATTCTAAGGCTCATTTTGACTGCCTCCAGAAGTTAGATCAGATGGCCAATTGGATTTGGTGCTAGGTCTTTCCCTTTAGGTTTTACCCCAACAATGTTTTCATTAGTTTCGCTCACTCTCGAAATCAAGCATTTTACAGCAGGTTGGAGCAGCCTGTATCTCAGCACAGGAATAAGGTAGGGAAGAATTCTAAGGATCATTTTGACTGCCTCCAGAAGTTAGATCAGATGGCAAATTGGATTTGGTGCTAGGTCTTTCCCTTTAGGTTTTACCCCAACAATGTTTTCATTAGTTTCGCTCACTCTCAAAATCAAGCATTTTACAGCAGGTTGGAGCAGCCTGTATCTCAGCACAGGAATAAGGTAGGGAAGAATTCTAAGGCTCATTTTGACTGCCTCCAGAAGTTAGATCAGATGGCAAATTGGATTTGGTGCTAGGTCTTTCCCTTTAGGTTTTACCCCAACAATGTTTTCATTAGTTTCGCTCACTCTCGAAATCAAGCATTTTACAGCAGGTTGGAGCAGCCTGTATCTCAGCACAGGAATAAGGTAGGGAAGAATTCTAAGGATCATTTTGACTGCCTCCAGAAGTTAGATCAGATGGCAAATTGGATTTGGTGCTAGGTCTTTCCCTTTAGGTTTTACCCCAACAATGTTTTCATTAGTTTCGCTCACTCTCGAAATCAAGCATTTTACAGCAGGTTGGAGCAGCCTGTATCTCAGCACAGGAATAAGGTAGGGAAGAATTCTAAGGATCATTTTGACTGCCTCCAGAAGTTAGATCAGATGGCAAATTGGATTTGGTGCTAGGTCTTTCCCTTTAGGTTTTACCCCAACAATGTTTTCATTAGTTTCGCTCACTCTCGAAATCAAGCATTTTACAGCAGGTTGGAGCAGCCTGTATCTCAGCACAGGAATAAGGTAGGGAAGAATTCTAAGGCTCATTTTGACTGCCTCCAGAAGTTAGATCAGATGGCAAATTGGATTTGGTGCTAGGTCTTTCCCTTTAGGTTTTACCCCAACAATGTTTTCATTAGTTTCGCTCACTCTCGAAATCAACCATTTTACAGCAGGTTGGAGCAGCCTGTATCTCAGCACAGGAATAAGGTAGGGAAGAATTCTAAGGCTCATTTTGACTGCCTCCAGAAGTTAGATCAGATGGCAAATTGGATTTGGTGCTAGGTCTTTCCCTTTAGGTTTTACCCCAACAATGTTTTCATTAGTTTCGCTCACTCTCGAAATCAAGCATTTTACAGCAGGTTGGAGCAGCCTGTATCTCAGCACAGGAATAAGGTAGGGAAGAATTCTAAGGCTCATTTTGACTGCCTCCAGAAGTTAGATCAGATGGCAAATTGGATTTGGTGCTAGGTCTTTCCCTTTAGGTTTTACCCCAACAATGTTTTCATTAGTTTCGCTCACTCTCGAAATCAACCATTTTACAGCAGGTTGGAGCAGCCTGTATCTCAGCACAGGAATAAGGTAGGGAAGAATTCTAAGGATCATTTTGACTGCCTCCAGAAGTTAGATCAGATGGCAAATTGGATTTGGTGCTAGGTCTTTCCCTTTAGGTTTTACCCCAACAATGTTTTCATTAGTTTCGCTCACTCTCGAAATCAAGCATTTTACAGCAGGTTGGAGCAGCCTGTATCTCAGCACAGGAATAAGGTAGGGAAGAATTCTAAGGATCATTTTGACTGCCTCCAGAAGTTAGATCAGATGGCAAATTGGATTTGGTGCTAGGTCTTTCCCTTTAGGTTTTACCCCAACAATGTTTTCATTAGTTTCGCTCACTCTCGAAATCAAGCATTTTACAGCAGGTTGGAGCAGCCTGTATCTCAGCACAGGAATAAGGTAGGGAAGAATTCTAAGGATCATTTTGACTGCCTCCAGAAGTTAGATCAGATGGCAAATTGGATTTGGTGCTAGGTCTTTCCCTTTAGGTTTTACCCCAACAATGTTTTCATTAGTTTCGCTCACTCTCGAAATCAAGCATTTTACAGCAGGTTGGAGCAGCCTGTATCTCAGCACAGGAATAAGGTAGGGAAGAATTCTAAGGATCATTTTGACTGCCTCCAGAAGTTAGATCAGATGGCAAATTGGATTTGGTGCTAGGTCTTTCCCTTTAGGTTTTACCCCAACAATGTTTTCATTAGTTTCGCTCACTCTCGAAATCAAGCATTTTACAGCAGGTTGGAGCAGCCTGTATCTCAGCACAGGAATAAGGTAGGGAAGAATTCTAAGGATCATTTTGACTGCCTCCAGAAGTTAGATCAGATGGCAAATTGGATTTGGTGCTAGGTCTTTCCCTTTAGGTTTTACCCCAACAATGTTTTCATTAGTTTCGCTCACTCTCGAAATCAAGCATTTTACAGCAGGTTGGAGCAGCCTGTATCTCAGCACAGGAATAAGGTAGGGAAGAATTCTAAGGATCATTTTGACTGCCTCCAGAAGTTAGATCAGATGGCAAATTGGATTTGGTGCTAGGTCTTTCCCTTTAGGTTTTACCCCAACAATGTTTTCATTAGTTTCGCTCACTCTCGAAATCAAGCATTTTACAGCAGGTTGGAGCAGCCTGTATCTCAGCACAGGAATAAGGTAGGGAAGAATTCTAAGGATCATTTTGACTGCCTCCAGAAGTTAGATCAGATGGCAAATTGGATTTGGTGCTAGGTCTTTCCCTTTAGGTTTTACCCCAACAATGTTTTCATTAGTTTCGCTCACTCTCGAAATCAAGCATTTTACAGCAGGTTGGAGCAGCCTGTATCTCAGCACAGGAATAAGGTAGGGAAGAATTCTAAGGCTCATTTTGACTGCCTCCAGAAGTTAGATCAGATGGCAAATTGGATTTGGTGCTAGGTCTTTCCCTTTAGGTTTTACCCCAACAATGTTTTCATTAGTTTCGCTCACTCTCGAAATCAAGCATTTTACAGCAGGTTGGAGCAGCCTGTATCTCAGCACAGGAATAAGGTAGGGAAGAATTCTAAGGATCATTTTGACTGCCTCCAGAAGTTAGATCAGATGGCAAATTGGATTTGGTGCTAGGTCTTTCCCTTTAGGTTTTACCCCAACAATGTTTTCATTAGTTTCGCTCACTCTCGAAAACAAGCATTTTACAGCAGGTTGGAGCAGCCTGTATCTCAGCACAGGAATAAGGTAGGGAAGAATTCTAAGGATCATTTTGACTGCCTCCAGAAGTTAGATCAGATGGCCAATTGGATTTGGTGCTAGGTCTTTCCCTTTAGGTTTTACCCCAACAATGTTTTCATTAGTTTCGCTCACTCTCGAAATCAAGCATTTTACAGCAGGTTGGAGCAGCCTGTATCTCAGCACAGGAATAAGGTAGGGAAGAATTCTAAGGATCATTTTGACTGCCTCCAGAAGTTAGATCAGATGGCCAATTGGATTTGGTGCTAGGTCTTTCCCTTTAGGTTTTACCCCAACAATGTTTTCATTAGTTTCGCTCACTCTCGAAATCAAGCATTTTACAGCAGGTTGGAGCAGCCTGTATCTCAGCACAGGAATAAGGTAGGGAAGAATTCTAAGGCTCATTTTGACTGCCTCCAGAAGTTAGATCAGATGGCAAATTGGATTTGGTGCTAGGTCTTTCCCTTTAGGTTTTACCCCAACAATGTTTTCATTAGTTTCGCTCACTCTCGAAATCAAGCATTTTACAGCAGGTTGGAGCAGCCTGTATCTCAGCACAGGAATAAGGTAGGGAAGAATTCTAAGGCTCATTTTGACTGCCTCCAGAAGTTAGATCAGATGGCAAATTGGATTTGGTGCTAGGTCTTTCCCTTTAGGTTTTACCCCAACAATGTTTTCATTAGTTTCGCTCACTCTCGAAATCAAGCATTTTACAGCAGGTTGGAGCAGCCTGTATCTCAGCACAGGAATAAGGTAGGGAAGAATTCTAAGGATCATTTTGACTGCCTCCAGAAGTTAGATCAGATGGCAAATTGGATTTGGTGCTAGGTCTTTCCCTTTAGGTTTTACCCCAACAATGTTTTCATTAGTTTCGCTCACTCTCGAAATCAAGCATTTTACAGCAGGTTGGAGCAGCCTGTATCTCAGCACAGGAATAAGGTAGGGAAGAATTCTAAGGATCATTTTGACTGCCTCCAGAAGTTAGATCAGATGGCCAATTGGATTTGGTGCTAGGTCTTTCCCTTTAGGTTTTACCCCAACAATGTTTTCATTAGTTTCGCTCACTCTCGAAATCAAGCATTTTACAGCAGGTTGGAGCAGCCTGTATCTCAGCACAGGAATAAGGTAGGGAAGAATTCTAAGGCTCATTTTGACTGCCTCCAGAAGTTAGATCAGATGGCCAATTGGATTTGGTGCTAGGTCTTTCCCTTTAGGTTTTACCCCAACAATGTTTTCATTAGTTTCGCTCACTCTCGAAATCAAGCATTTTACAGCAGGTTGGAGCAGCCTGTATCTCAGCACAGGAATAAGGTAGGGAAGAATTCTAAGGCTCATTTTGACTGCCTCCAGAAGTTAGATCAGATGGCAAATTGGATTTGGTGCTAGGTCTTTCCCTTTAGGTTTTACCCCAACAATGTTTTCATTAGTTTCGCTCACTCTCGAAATCAAGCATTTTACAGCAGGTTGGAGCAGCCTGTATCTCAGCACAGGAATAAGGTAGGGAAGAATTCTAAGGCTCATTTTGACTGCCTCCAGAAGTTAGATCAGATGGCAAATTGGATTTGGTGCTAGGTCTTTCCCTTTAGGTTTTACCCCAACAATGTTTTCATTAGTTTCGCTCACTCTCGAAATCAAGCATTTTACAGCAGGTTGGAGCAGCCTGTATCTCAGCACAGGAATAAGGTAGGGAAGAATTCTAAGGCTCATTTTGACTGCCTCCAGAAGTTAGATCAGATGGCAAATTGGATTTGGTGCTAGGTCTTTCCCTTTAGGTTTTACCCCAACAATGTTTTCACTAGTTTCGCTCACTCTCGAAATCAAGCATTTTACAGCAGGTTGGAGCAGCCTGTATCTCAGCACAGGAATAAGGTAGGGAAGAATTCTAAGGATCATTTTGACTGCCTCCAGAAGTTAGATCAGATGGCAAATTGGATTTGGTGCTAGGTCTTTCCCTTTAGGTTTTACCCCAACAATGTTTTCATTAGTTTCGCTCACTCTCGAAATCAAGCATTTTACAGCAGGTTGGAGCAGCCTGTATCTCAGCACAGGAATAAGGTAGGGAAGAATTCTAAGGCTCATTTTGACTGCCTCCAGAAGTTAGATCAGATGGCAAATTGGATTTGGTGCTAGGTCTTTCCCTTTAGGTTTTACCCCAACAATGTTTTCATTAGTTTCGCTCACTCTCGAAATCAAGCATTTTACAGCAGGTTGGAGCAGCCTGTATCTCAGCACAGGAATAAGGTAGGGAAGAATTCTAAGGCTCATTTTGACTGCCTCCAGAAGTTAGATCAGATGGCAAATTGGATTTGGTGCTAGGTCTTTCCCTTTAGGTTTTACCCCAACAATGTTTTCATTAGTTTTGCTCACTCTCGAAATCAAGCATTTTACAGCAGGTTGGAGCAGCCTGTATCTCAGCACAGGAATAAGGTAGGGAAGAATTCTAAGGCTCATTTTGACTGCCTCCAGAAGTTAGATCAGATGGCAAATTGGATTTGGTGCTAGGTCTTTCCCTTTAGGTTTTACCCCAACAATGTTTTCATTAGTTTCGCTCACTCTCGAAATCAAGCATTTTACAGCAGGTTGGAGCAGCCTGTATCTCAGCACAGGAATAAGGTAGGGAAGAATTCTAAGGCTCATTTTGACTGCCTCCAGAAGTTAGATCAGATGGCAAATTGGATTTGGTGCTAGGTCTTTCCCTTTAGGTTTTACCCCAACAATGTTTTCATTAGTTTCGCTCACTCTCGAAATCAAGCATTTTACAGCAGGTTGGAGCAGCCTGTATCTCAGCACAGGAATAAGGTAGGGAAGAATTCTAAGGATCATTTTGACTGCCTCCAGAAGTTAGATCAGATGGCAAATTGGATTTGGTGCTAGGTCTTTCCCTTTAGGTTTTACCCCAACAATGTTTTCATTAGTTTCGCTCACTCTCGAAATCAAGCATTTTACAGCAGGTTGGAGCAGCCTGTATCTCAGCACAGGAATAAGGTAGGGAAGAATTCTAAGGATCATTTTGACTGCCTCCAGAAGTTAGATCAGATGGCCAATTGGATTTGGTGCTAGGTCTTTCCCTTTAGGTTTTACCCCAACAATGTTTTCATTAGTTTCGCTCACTCTCGAAATCAAGCATTTTACAGCAGGTTGGAGCAGCCTGTATCTCAGCACAGGAATAAGGTAGGGAAGAATTCTAAGGATCATTTTGACTGCCTCCAGAAGTTAGATCAGATGGCCAATTGGATTTGGTGCTAGGTCTTTCCCTTTAGGTTTTACCCCAACAATGTTTTCATTAGTTTCGCTCACTCTCGAAATCAAGCATTTTACAGCAGGTTGGAGCAGCCTGTATCTCAGCACAGGAATAAGGTAGGGAAGAATTCTAAGGCTCATTTTGACTGCCTCCAGAAGTTAGATCAGATGGCAAATTGGATTTGGTGCTAGGTCTTTCCCTTTAGGTTTTACCCCAACAATGTTTTCATTAGTTTCGCTCACTCTCGAAATCAAGCATTTTACAGCAGGTTGGAGCAGCCTGTATCTCAGCACAGGAATAAGGTAGGGAAGAATTCTAAGGCTCATTTTGACTGCCTCCAGAAGTTAGATCAGATGGCAAATTGGATTTGGTGCTAGGTCTTTCCCTTTAGGTTTTACCCCAACAATGTTTTCATTAGTTTCGCTCACTCTCGAAATCAAGCATTTTACAGCAGGTTGGAGCAGCCTGTATCTCAGCACAGGAATAAGGTAGGGAAGAATTCTAAGGATCATTTTGACTGCCTCCAGAAGTTAGATCAGATGGCAAATTGGATTTGGTGCTAGGTCTTTCCCTTTAGGTTTTACCCCAACAATGTTTTCATTAGTTTCGCTCACTCTCGAAATCAAGCATTTTACAGCAGGTTGGAGCAGCCTGTATCTCAGCACAGGAATAAGGTAGGGAAGAATTCTAAGGATCATTTTGACTGCCTCCAGAAGTTAGATCAGATGGCCAATTGGATTTGGTGCTAGGTCTTTCCCTTTAGGTTTTACCCCAACAATGTTTTCATTAGTTTCGCTCACTCTCGAAATCAAGCATTTTACAGCAGGTTGGAGCAGCCTGTATCTCAGCACAGGAATAAGGTAGGGAAGAATTCTAAGGCTCATTTTGACTGCCTCCAGAAGTTAGATCAGATGGCCAATTGGATTTGGTGCTAGGTCTTTCCCTTTAGGTTTTACCCCAACAATGTTTTCATTAGTTTCGCTCACTCTCGAAATCAAGCATTTTACAGCAGGTTGGAGCAGCCTGTATCTCAGCACAGGAATAAGGTAGGGAAGAATTCTAAGGCTCATTTTGACTGCCTCCAGAAGTTAGATCAGATGGCAAATTGGATTTGGTGCTAGGTCTTTCCCTTTAGGTTTTACCCCAACAATGTTTTCATTAGTTTCGCTCACTCTCGAAATCAAGCATTTTACAGCAGGTTGGAGCAGCCTGTATCTCAGCACAGGAATAAGGTAGGGAAGAATTCTAAGGCTCATTTTGACTGCCTCCAGAAGTTAGATCAGATGGCAAATTGGATTTGGTGCTAGGTCTTTCCCTTTAGGTTTTACCCCAACAATGTTTTCATTAGTTTCGCTCACTCTCGAAATCAAGCATTTTACAGCAGGTTGGAGCAGCCTGTATCTCAGCACAGGAATAAGGTAGGGAAGAATTCTAAGGCTCATTTTGACTGCCTCCAGAAGTTAGATCAGATGGCAAATTGGATTTGGTGCTAGGTCTTTCCCTTTAGGTTTTACCCCAACAATGTTTTCACTAGTTTCGCTCACTCTCGAAATCAAGCATTTTACAGCAGGTTGGAGCAGCCTGTATCTCAGCACAGGAATAAGGTAGGGAAGAATTCTAAGGATCATTTTGACTGCCTCCAGAAGTTAGATCAGATGGCAAATTGGATTTGGTGCTAGGTCTTTCCCTTTAGGTTTTACCCCAACAATGTTTTCATTAGTTTCGCTCACTCTCGAAATCAAGCATTTTACAGCAGGTTGGAGCAGCCTGTATCTCAGCACAGGAATAAGGTAGGGAAGAATTCTAAGGCTCATTTTGACTGCCTCCAGAAGTTAGATCAGATGGCAAATTGGATTTGGTGCTAGGTCTTTCCCTTTAGGTTTTACCCCAACAATGTTTTCATTAGTTTCGCTCACTCTCGAAATCAAGCATTTTACAGCAGGTTGGAGCAGCCTGTATCTCAGCACAGGAATAAGGTAGGGAAGAATTCTAAGGCTCATTTTGACTGCCTCCAGAAGTTAGATCAGATGGCAAATTGGATTTGGTGCTAGGTCTTTCCCTTTAGGTTTTACCCCAACAATGTTTTCATTAGTTTCGCTCACTCTCGAAATCAAGCATTTTACAGCAGGTTGGAGCAGCCTGTATCTCAGCACAGGAATAAGGTAGGGAAGAATTCTAAGGCTCATTTTGACTGCCTCCAGAAGTTAGATCAGATGGCAAATTGGATTTGGTGCTAGGTCTTTCCCTTTAGGTTTTACCCCAACAATGTTTTCATTAGTTTCGCTCACTCTCGAAATCAAGCATTTTACAGCAGGTTGGAGCAGCCTGTATCTCAGCACAGGAATAAGGTAGGGAAGAATTCTAAGGCTCATTTTGACTGCCTCCAGAAGTTAGATCAGATGGCAAATTGGATTTGGTGCTAGGTCTTTCCCTTTAGGTTTTACCCCAACAATGTTTTCATTAGTTTTGCTCACTCTCGAAATCAAGCATTTTACAGCAGGTTGGAGCAGCCTGTATCTCAGCACAGGAATAAGGTAGGGAAGAATTCTAAGGCTCATTTTGACTGCCTCCAGAAGTTAGATCAGATGGCAAATTGGATTTGGTGCTAGGTCTTTCCCTTTAGGTTTTACCCCAACAATGTTTTCATTAGTTTCGCTCACTCTCGAAATCAAGCATTTTACAGCAGGTTGGAGCAGCCTGTATCTCAGCACAGGAATAAGGTAGGGAAGAATTCTAAGGCTCATTTTGACTGCCTCCAGAAGTTAGATCAGATGGCAAATTGGATTTGGTGCTAGGTCTTTCCCTTTAGGTTTTACCCCAACAATGTTTTCATTAGTTTCGCTCACTCTCGAAATCAAGCATTTTACAGCAGGTTGGAGCAGCCTGTATCTCAGCACAGGAATAAGGTAGGGAAGAATTCTAAGGATCATTTTGACTGCCTCCAGAAGTTAGATCAGATGGCAAATTGGATTTGGTGCTAGGTCTTTCCCTTTAGGTTTTACCCCAACAATGTTTTCATTAGTTTCGCTCACTCTCGAAATCAAGCATTTTACAGCAGGTTGGAGCAGCCTGTATCTCAGCACAGGAATAAGGTAGGGAAGAATTCTAAGGATCATTTTGACTGCCTCCAGAAGTTAGATCAGATGGCAAATTGGATTTGGTGCTAGGTCTTTCCCTTTAGGTTTTACCCCAACAATGTTTTCATTAGTTTCGCTCACTCTCGAAATCAAGCATTTTACAGCAGGTTGGAGCAGCCTGTATCTCAGCACAGGAATAAGGTAGGGAAGAATTCTAAGGATCATTTTGACTGCCTCCAGAAGTTAGATCAGATGGCAAATTGGATTTGGTGCTAGGTCTTTCCCTTTAGGTTTTACCCCAACAATGTTTTCATTAGTTTCGCTCACTCTCGAAATCAAGCATTTTACAGCAGGTTGGAGCAGCCTGTATCTCAGCACAGGAATAAGGTAGGGAAGAATTCTAAGGATCATTTTGACTGCCTCCAGAAGTTAGATCAGATGGCAAATTGGATTTGGTGCTAGGTCTTTCCCTTTAGGTTTTACCCCAACAATGTTTTCATTAGTTTCGCTCACTCTCGAAATCAAGCATTTTACAGCAGGTTGGAGCAGCCTGTATCTCAGCACAGGAATAAGGTAGGGAAGAATTCTAAGGATCATTTTGACTGCCTCCAGAAGTTAGATCAGATGGCAAATTGGATTTGGTGCTAGGTCTTTCCCTTTAGGTTTTACCCCAACAATGTTTTCATTAGTTTCGCTCACTCTCGAAATCAAGCATTTTACAGCAGGTTGGAGCAGCCTGTATCTCAGCACAGGAATAAGGTAGGGAAGAATTCTAAGGCTCATTTTGACTGCCTCCAGAAGTTAGATCAGATGGCAAATTGGATTTGGTGCTAGGTCTTTCCCTTTAGGTTTTACCCCAACAATGTTTTCATTAGTTTCGCTCACTCTCGAAATCAAGCATTTTACAGCAGGTTGGAGCAGCCTGTATCTCAGCACAGGAATAAGGTAGGGAAGAATTCTAAGGATCATTTTGACTGCCTCCAGAAGTTAGATCAGATGGCAAATTGGATTTGGTGCTAGGTCTTTCCCTTTAGGTTTTACCCCAACAATGTTTTCATTAGTTTCGCTCACTCTCGAAATCAAGCATTTTACAGCAGGTTGGAGCAGCCTGTATCTCAGCACAGGAATAAGGTAGGGAAGAATTCTAAGGATCATTTTGACTGCCTCCAGAAGTTAGATCAGATGGCAAATTGGATTTGGTGCTAGGTCTTTCCCTTTAGGTTTTACCCCAACAATGTTTTCATTAGTTTCGCTCACTCTCGAAATCAAGCATTTTACAGCAGGTTGGAGCAGCCTGTATCTCAGCAGAGGAATAAGGTAGGGAAGAATTCTAAGGCTCATTTTGACTGCCTCCAGAAGTTAGATCAGATGGCAAATTGGATTTGGTGCTAGGTCTTTCCCTTTAGGTTTTACCCCAACAATGTTTTCATTAGTTTCGCTCACTCTCGAAATCAAGCATTTTACAGCAGGTTGGAGCAGCCTGTATCTCAGCACAGGAATAAGGTAGGGAAGAATTCTAAGGCTCATTTTGACTGCCTCCAGAAGTTAGATCAGATGGCAAATTGGATTTGGTGCTAGGTCTTTCCCTTTAGGTTTTACCCCAACAATGTTTTCATTAGTTTTGCTCACTCTCGAAATCAAGCATTTTACAGCAGGTTGGAGCAGCCTGTATCTCAGCACAGGAATAAGGTAGGGAAGAATTCTAAGGCTCATTTTGACTGCCTCCAGAAGTTAGATCAGATGGCAAATTGGATTTGGTGCTAGGTCTTTCCCTTTAGGTTTTACCCCAACAATGTTTTCATTAGTTTCGCTCACTCTCGAAATCAAGCATTTTACAGCAGGTTGGAGCAGCCTGTATCTCAGCACAGGAATAAGGTAGGGAAGAATTCTAAGGCTCATTTTGACTGCCTCCAGAAGTTAGATCAGATGGCAAATTGGATTTGGTGCTAGGTCTTTCCCTTTAGGTTTTACCCCAACAATGTTTTCATTAGTTTCGCTCACTCTCGAAATCAAGCATTTTACAGCAGGTTGGAGCAGCCTGTATCTCAGCACAGGAATAAGGTAGGGAAGAATTCTAAGGCTCATTTTGACTGCCTCCAGAAGTTAGATCAGATGGCAAATTGGATTTGGTGCTAGGTCTTTCCCTTTAGGTTTTACCCCAACAATGTTTTCATTAGTTTCGCTCACTCTCGAAATCAAGCATTTTACAGCAGGTTGGAGCAGCCTGTATCTCAGCACAGGAATAAGGTAGGGAAGAATTCTAAGGCTCATTTTGACTGCCTCCAGAAGTTAGATCAGATGGCAAATTGGATTTGGTGCTAGGTCTTTCCCTTTAGGTTTTTACCCCAACAATGTTTTCATTAGTTTCGCTCACTCTCGAAATCAAGCATTTTACAGCAGGTTGGAGCAGCCTGTATCTCAGCACAGGAATAAGGTAGGGAAGAATTCTAAGGCTCATTTTGACTGCCTCCAGAAGTTAGATCAGATGGCAAATTGGATTTGGTGCTAGGTCTTTCCCTTTAGGTTTTACCCCAACAATGTTTTCATTAGTTTCGCTCACTCTCGAAATCAAGCATTTTACAGCAGGTTGGAGCAGCCTGTATCTCAGCACAGGAATAAGGTAGGGAAGAATTCTAAGGCTCATTTTGACTGCCTCCAGAAGTTAGATCAGATGGCAAATTGGATTTGGTGCTAGGTCTTTCCCTTTAGGTTTTACCCCAACAATGTTTTCATTAGTTTCGCTCACTCTCGAAATCAAGCATTTTACAGCAGGTTGGAGCAGCCTGTATCTCAGCACAGGAATAAGGTAGGGAAGAATTCTAAGGCTCATTTTGACTGCCTCCAGAAGTTAGATCAGATGGCAAATTGGATTTGGTGCTAGGTCTTTCCCTTTAGGTTTTACCCCAACAATGTTTCATTAGTTTCGCTCACTCTCGAAATCAAGCATTTTACAGCAGGTTGGAGCAGCCTGTATCTCAGCACAGGAATAAGGTAGGGAAGAATTCTAAGGCTCATTTTGACTGCCTCCAGAAGTTAGATCAGATGGCAAATTGGATTTGGTGCTAGGTCTTTCCCTTTAGGTTTTACCCCAACAATGTTTTCATTAGTTTCGCTCACTCTCGAAATCAAGCATTTTACAGCAGGTTGGAGCAGCCTGTATCTCAGCACAGGAGTAAGGTAGGGAAGAATTCTAAGGATCATTTTGACTGCCTCCAGAAGTTAGATCAGATGGCAAATTGGATTTGGTGCTAGGTCTTTCCCTTTAGGTTTTACCCCAACAATGTTTTCATTAGTTTCGCTCACTCTCGAAATCAAGCATTTTACAGCAGGTTGGAGCAGCCTGTATCTCAGCACAGGAATAAGGTAGGGAAGAATTCTATGGATCATTTTGACTGCCTCCAGAAGTTAGATCAGATGGCAAATTGGATTTGGTGCTAGGTCTTTCCCTTTAGGTTTTACCCCAACAATGTTTTCATTAGTTTCGCTCACTCTCGAAATCAAGCATTTTACAGCAGGTTGGAGCAGCCTGTATCTCAGCAGAGGAATAAGGTAGGGAAGAATTCTAAGGCTCATTTTGACTGCCTCCAGAAGTTAGATCAGATGGCAAATTGGATTTGGTGCTAGGTCTTTCCCTTTAGGTTTTACCCCAACAATGTTTTCATTAGTTTTGCTCACTCTCGAAATCAAGCATTTTACAGCAGGTTGGAGCAGCCTGTATCTCAGCACAGGAATAAGGTAGGGAAGAATTCTAAGGCTCATTTTGACTGCCTCCAGAAGTTAGATCAGATGGCAAATTGGATTTGGTGCTAGGTCTTTCCCTTTAGGTTTTACCCCAACAATGTTTTCATTAGTTTCGCTCACTCTCGAAATCAAGCATTTTACAGCAGGTTGGAGCAGCCTGTATCTCAGCACAGGAATAAGGTAGGGAAGAATTCTAAGGCTCATTTTGACTGCCTCCAGAAGTTAGATCAGATGGCAAATTGGATTTGGTGCTAGGTCTTTCCCTTTAGGTTTTACCCCAACAATGTTTTCATTAGTTTCGCTCACTCTCGAAATCAAGCATTTTACAGCAGGTTGGAGCAGCCTGTATCTCAGCACAGGAATAAGGTAGGGAAGAATTCTAAGGATCATTTTGACTGCCTCCAGAAGTTAGATCAGATGGCAAATTGGATTTGGTGCTAGGTCTTTCCCTTTAGGTTTTACCCCAACAATGTTTTCATTAGTTTCGCTCACTCTCGAAATCAAGCATTTTACAGCAGGTTGGAGCAGCCTGTATCTCAGCACAGGAATAAGGTAGGGAAGAATTCTAAGGCTCATTTTGACTGCCTCCAGAAGTTAGATCAGATGGCAAATTGGATTTGGTGCTAGGTCTTTCCCTTTAGGTTTTACCCCAACAATGTTTTCATTAGTTTCGCTCACTCTCGAAATCAAGCATTTTACAGCAGGTTGGAGCAGCCTGTATCTCAGCACAGGAATAAGGTAGGGAAGAATTCTAAGGCTCATTTTGACTGCCTCCAGAAGTTAGATCAGATGGCAAATTGGATTTGGTGCTAGGTCTTTCCCTTTAGGTTTTACCCCAACAATGTTTTCATTAGTTTCGCTCACTCTCGAAATCAAGCATTTTACAGCAGGTTGGAGCAGCCTGTATCTCAGCACAGGAATAAGGTAGGGAAGAATTCTAAGGCTCATTTTGACTGCCTCCAGAAGTTAGATCAGATGGCAAATTGGATTTGGTGCTAGGTCTTTCCCTTTAGGTTTTACCCCAACAATGTTTTCATTAGTTTCGCTCACTCTCGAAATCAAGCATTTTACAGCAGGTTGGAGCAGCCTGTATCTCAGCACAGGAATAAGGTAGGGAAGAATTCTAAGGCTCATTTTGACTGCCTCCAGAAGTTAGATCAGATGGCAAATTGGATTTGGTGCTAGGTCTTTCCCTTTAGGTTTTACCCCAACAATGTTTTCATTAGTTTCGCTCACTCTCGAAATCAAGCATTTTACAGCAGGTTGGAGCAGCCTGTATCTCAGCACAGGAATAAGGTAGGGAAGAATTCTAAGGCTCATTTTGACTGCCTCCAGAAGTTAGATCAGATGGCAAATTGGATTTGGTGCTAGGTCTTTCCCTTTAGGTTTTACCCCAACAATGTTTTCATTAGTTTCGCTCACTCTCGAAATCAAGCATTTTACAGCAGGTTGGAGCAGCCTGTATCTCAGCACAGGAGTAAGGTAGGGAAGAATTCTAAGGATCATTTTGACTGCCTCCAGAAGTTAGATCAGATGGCAAATTGGATTTGGTGCTAGGTCTTTCCCTTTAGGTTTTACCCCAACAATGTTTTCATTAGTTTCGCTCACTCTCGAAATCAAGCATTTTACAGCAGGTTGGAGCAGCCTGTATCTCAGCACAGGAATAAGGTAGGGAAGAATTCTATGGATCATTTTGACTGCCTCCAGAAGTTAGATCAGATGGCAAATTGGATTTGGTGCTAGGTCTTTCCCTTTAGGTTTTACCCCAACAATGTTTTCATTAGTTTCGCTCACTCTCGAAATCAAGCATTTTACAGCAGGTTGGAGCAGCCTGTATCTCAGCACAGGAATAAGGTAGGGAAGAATTCTAAGGCTCATTTTGACTGCCTCCAGAAGTTAGATCAGATGGCAAATTGGATTTGGTGCTAGGTCTTTCCCTTTAGGTTTTACCCCAACAATGTTTTCATTAGTTTCGCTCACTCTCGAAATCAAGCATTTTACAGCAGGTTGGAGCAGCCTGTATCTCAGCACAGGAATAAGGTAGGGAAGAATTCTAAGGCTCATTTTGACTGCCTCCAGAAGTTAGATCAGATGGCAAATTGGATTTGGTGCTAGGTCTTTCCCTTTAGGTTTTACCCCAACAATGTTTTCATTAGTTTCGCTCACTCTCGAAATCAAGCATTTTACAGCAGGTTGGAGCAGCCTGTATCTCAGCACAGGAATAAGGTAGGGAAGAATTCTAAGGCTCATTTTGACTGCCTCCAGAAGTTAGATCAGATGGCAAATTGGATTTGGTGCTAGGTCTTTCCCTTTAGGTTTTACCCCAACAATGTTTTCATTAGTTTCGCTCACTCTCGAAATCAAGCATTTTACAGCAGGTTGGAGCAGCCTGTATCTCAGCACAGGAATAAGGTAGGGAAGAATTCTAAGGCTCATTTTGACTGCCTCCAGAAGTTAGATCAGATGGCAAATTGGATTTGGTGCTAGGTCTTTCCCTTTAGGTTTTACCCCAACAATGTTTTCATTAGTTTCGCTCACTCTCGAAATCAAGCATTTTACAGCAGGTTGGAGCAGCCTGTATCTCAGCACAGGAATAAGGTAGGGAAGAATTCTAAGGCTCATTTTGACTGCCTCCAGAAGTTAGATCAGATGGCAAATTGGATTTGGTGCTAGGTCTTTCCCTTTAGGTTTTACCCCAACAATGTTTTCATTAGTTTCGCTCACTCTCGAAATCAAGCATTTTACAGCAGGTTGGAGCAGCCTGTATCTCAGCACAGGAATAAGGTAGGGAAGAATTTCTAAGGCTCATTTTGACTGCCTCCAGAAGTTAGATCAGATGGCAAATTGGATTTGGTGCTAGGTCTTTCCCTTTAGGTTTTACCCCAACAATGTTTTCATTAGTTTCGCTCACTCTCGAAATCAAGCATTTTACAGCAGGTTGGAGCAGCCTGTATCTCAGCACAGGAATAAGGTAGGGAAGAATTCTAAGGATCATTTTGACTGCCTCCAGAAGTTAGATCAGATGGCAAATTGGATTTGGTGCTAGGTCTTTCCCTTTAGGTTTTACCCCAACAATGTTTTCATTAGTTTCGCTCACTCTCGAAATCAAGCATTTTACAGCAGGTTGGAGCAGCCTGTATCTCAGCACAGGAATAAGGTAGGGAAGAATTCTAAGGCTCATTTTGACTGCCTCCAGAAGTTAGATCAGATGGCAAATTGGATTTGGTGCTAGGTCTTTCCCTTTAGGTTTTACCCCAACAATGTTTTCATTAGTTTCACTCACTCTCGAAATCAAGCATTTTACAGCAGGTTGGAGCAGCCTGTATCTCAGCACAGGAATAAGGTAGGGAAGAATTCTAAGGCTCATTTTGACTGCCTCCAGAAGTTAGATCAGATGGCAAATTGGATTTGGTGCTAGGTCTTTCCCTTTAGGTTTTACCCCAACAATGTTTTCATTAGTTTCGCTCACTCTCGAAATCAAGCATTTTACAGCAGGTTGGAGCAGCCTGTATCTCAGCACAGGAATAAGGTAGGGAAGAATTCTAAGGATCATTTTGACTGCCTCCAGAAGTTAGATCAGATGGCAAATTGGATTTGGTGCTAGGTCTTTCCCTTTAGGTTTTACCCCAACAATGTTTTCATTAGTTTCGCTCACTCTCGAAATCAAGCATTTTACAGCAGGTTGGAGCAGCCTGTATCTCAGCACAGGAATAAGGTAGGGAAGAATTCTAAGGATCATTTTGACTGCCTCCAGAAGTTAGATCAGATGGCAAATTGGATTTGGTGCTAGGTCTTTCCCTTTAGGTTTTACCCCAACAATGTTTTCATTAGTTTCGCTCACTCTCGAAATCAAGCATTTTACAGCAGGTTGGAGCAGCCTGTATCTCAGCACAGGAATAAGGAAGGGAAGAATTCTAAGGATCATTTTGACTGCCTCCAGAAGTTAGATCAGATGGCAAATTGGATTTGGTGCTAGGTCTTTCCCTTTAGGTTTTACCCCAACAATGTTTTCATTAGTTTCGCTCACTCTCGAAATCAAGCATTTTACAGCAGGTTGGAGCAGCCTGTATCTCAGCACAGGAATAAGGTAGGGAAGAATTCTAAGGATCATTTTGACTGCCTCCAGAAGTTAGATCAGATGGGCAAATTGGATTTGGTGCTAGGTCTTTCCCTTTAGGTTTTACCCCAACAATGTTTTCATTAGTTTCGCTCACTCTCGAAATCAAGCATTTTACAGCAGGTTGGAGCAGCCTGTATCTCAGCACAGGAATAAGGTAGGGAAGAATTCTAAGGATCATTTTGACTGCCTCCAGAAGTTAGATCAGATGGCAAATTGGATTTGGTGCTAGGTCTTTCCCTAGGTTTTACCCCAACAATGTTTTCATTAGTTTCGCTCACTCTCGAAATCAAGCATTTTACAGCAGGTTGGAGCAGCCTGTATCTCAGCACAGGAATAAGGTAGGGAAGAATTCTAAGGCTCATTTTGACTGCCTCCAGAAGTTAGATCAGATGGCAAATTGGATTTGGTGCTAGGTCTTTCCCTTTAGGTTTTACCCCAACAATGTTTTCATTAGTTTCGCTCACTCTCGAAATCAAGCATTTTACAGCAGGTTGGAGCAGCCTGTATCTCAGCACAGGAATAAGGTAGGGAAGAATTCTAAGGCTCATTTTGACTGCCTCCAGAAGTTAGATCAGATGGCAAATTGGATTTGGTGCTAGGTCTTTCCCTTTAGGTTTTACCCCAACAATGTTTTCATTAGTTTCGCTCACTCTCGAAATCAAGCATTTTACAGCAGGTTGGAGCAGCCTGTATCTCAGCACAGGAATAAGGTAGGGAAGAATTCTAAGGCTCATTTTGACTGCCTCCAGAAGTTAGATCAGATGGCAAATTGGATTTGGTGCTAGGTCTTTCCCTTTAGGTTTTACCCCAACAATGTTTTCATTAGTTTCGCTCACTCTCGAAATCAAGCATTTTACAGCAGGTTGGAGCAGCCTGTATCTCAGCACAGGAATAAGGTAGGGAAGAATTCTAAGGCTCATTTTGACTGCCTCCAGAAGTTAGATCAGATGGCAAATTGGATTTGGTGCTAGGTCTTTCCCTTTAGGTTTTACCCCAACAATGTTTTCATTAGTTTCGCTCACTCTCGAAATCAAGCATTTTACAGCAGGTTGGAGCAGCCTGTATCTCAGCACAGGAATAAGGTAGGGAAGAATTCTAAGGCTCATTTTGACTGCCTCCAGAAGTTAGATCAGATGGCAAATTGGATTTGGTGCTAGGTCTTTCCCTTTAGGTTTTACCCCAACAATGTTTTCATTAGTTTCGCTCACTCTCGAAATCAAGCATTTTACAGCAGGTTGGAGCAGCCTGTATCTCAGCACAGGAATAAGGTAGGGAAGAATTCTAAGGCTCATTTTGACTGCCTCCAGAAGTTAGATCAGATGGCAAATTGGATTTGGTGCTAGGTCTTTCCCTTTAGGTTTTACCCCAACAATGTTTTCATTAGTTTCGCTCACTCTCGAAATCAAGCATTTTACAGCAGGTTGGAGCAGCCTGTATCTCAGCACAGGAATAAGGTAGGGAAGAATTCTAAGGATCATTTTGACTGCCTCCAGAAGTTAGATCAGATGGCAAATTGGATTTGGTGCTAGGTCTTTCCCTTTAGGTTTTACCCCAACAATGTTTTCATTAGTTTCGCTCACTCTCGAAATCAAGCATTTTACAGCAGGTTGGAGCAGCCTGTATCTCAGCACAGGAATAAGGTAGGGAAGAATTCTAAGGATCATTTTGACTGCCTCCAGAAGTTAGATCAGATGGCAAATTGGATTTGGTGCTAGGTCTTTCCCTTTAGGTTTTACCCCAACAATGTTTTCATTAGTTTCGCTCACTCTCGAAATCAAGCATTTTACAGCAGGTTGGAGCAGCCTGTATCTCAGCACAGGAATAAGGTAGGGAAGAATTCTAAGGCTCATTTTGACTGCCTCCAGAAGTTAGATCAGATGGCAAATTGGATTTGGTGCTAGGTCTTTCCCTTTAGGTTTTACCCCAACAATGTTTTCATTAGTTTCGCTCACTCTCGAAATCAAGCATTTTACAGCAGGTTGGAGCAGCCTGTATCTCAGCACAGGAATAAGGTAGGGAAGAATTCTAAGGCTCATTTTGACTGCCTCCAGAAGTTAGATCAGATGGCAAATTGGATTTGGTGCTAGGTCTTTCCCTTTAGGTTTTACCCCAACAATGTTTTCATTAGTTTCGCTCACTCTCGAAATCAAGCATTTTACAGCAGGTTGGAGCAGCCTGTATCTCAGCACAGGAATAAGGTAGGGAAGAATTCTAAGGCTCATTTTGACTGCCTCCAGAAGTTAGATCAGATGGCAAATTGGATTTGGTGCTAGGTCTTTCCCTTTAGGTTTTACCCCAACAATGTTTTCATTAGTTTCGCTCACTCTCGAAATCAAGCATTTTACAGCAGGTTGGAGCAGCCTGTATCTCAGCACAGGAATAAGGTAGGGAAGAATTCTAAGGCTCATTTTGACTGCCTCCAGAAGTTAGATCAGATGGCAAATTGGATTTGGTGCTAGGTCTTTCCCTTTAGGTTTTACCCCAACAATGTTTTCATTAGTTTCGCTCACTCTCGAAATCAAGCATTTTACAGCAGGTTGGAGCAGCCTGTATCTCAGCACAGGAATAAGGTAGGGAAGAATTCTAAGGCTCATTTTGACTGCCTCCAGAAGTTAGATCAGATGGCAAATTGGATTTGGTGCTAGGTCTTTCCCTTTAGGTTTTACCCCAACAATGTTTTCATTAGTTTCACTCACTCTCGAAATCAAGCATTTTACAGCAGGTTGGAGCAGCCTGTATCTCAGCACAGGAATAAGGTAGGGAAGAATTCTAAGGCTCATTTTGACTGCCTCCAGAAGTTAGATCAGATGGCAAATTGGATTTGGTGCTAGGTCTTTCCCTTTAGGTTTTACCCCAACAATGTTTTCATTAGTTTCGCTCACTCTCGAAATCAAGCATTTTACAGCAGGTTGGAGCAGCCTGTATCTCAGCACAGGAATAAGGTAGGGAAGAATTCTAAGGATCATTTTGACTGCCTCCAGAAGTTAGATCAGATGGCAAATTGGATTTGGTGCTAGGTCTTTCCCTTTAGGTTTTACCCCAACAATGTTTTCATTAGTTTCGCTCACTCTCGAAATCAAGCATTTTACAGCAGGTTGGAGCAGCCTGTATCTCAGCACAGGAATAAGGTAGGGAAGAATTCTAAGGATCATTTTGACTGCCTCCAGAAGTTAGATCAGATGGCAAATTGGATTTGGTGCTAGGTCTTTCCCTTTAGGTTTTACCCCAACAATGTTTTCATTAGTTTCGCTCACTCTCGAAATCAAGCATTTTACAGCAGGTTGGAGCAGCCTGTATCTCAGCACAGGAATAAGGTAGGGAAGAATTCTAAGGATCATTTTGACTGCCTCCAGAAGTTAGATCAGATGGCAAATTGGATTTGGTGCTAGGTCTTTCCCTTTAGGTTTTACCCCAACAATGTTTTCATTAGTTTCGCTCACTCTCGAAATCAAGCATTTTACAGAAGGTTGGAGCAGCCTGTATCTCAGCACAGGAATAAGGTAGGGAAGAATTCTAAGGATCATTTTGACTGCCTCCAGAAGTTAGATCAGATGGCAAATTGGATTTGGTGCTAGGTCTTTCCCTTTAGGTTTTACCCCAACAATGTTTTCATTAGTTTCGCTCCTCTCGAAATCAAGCATTTTACAGCAGGTTGGAGCAGCCTGTATCTCAGCACAGGAATAAGGTAGGGAAGAATTATAAGGATCATTTTGACTGCCTCCAGAAGTTAGATCAGATGGCAAATTGGATTTGGTGCTAGGTCTTTCCCTTTAGGTTTTACCCCAACAATGTTTTCATTAGTTTCGCTCACTCTCGAAATGAAGCATTTTACAGCAGGTTGGAGCAGCCTGTATCTCAGCACAGGAATAAGGTAGGGAAGAATTCTAAGGCTCATTTTGACTGCCTCCAGAAGTTAGATCAGATGGCAAATTGGATTTGGTGCTAGGTCTTTCCCTTTAGGTTTTACCCCAACAATGTTTTCATTAGTTTCGCTCACTCTCGAAATCAAGCATTTTACAGCAGGTTGGAGCAGCCTGTATCTCAGCACAGGAATAAGGTAGGGAAGAATTCTAAGGCTCATTTTGACTGCCTCCAGAAGTTAGATCAGATGGCAAATTGGATTTGGTGCTAGGTCTTTCCCTTTAGGTTTTACCCCAACAATGTTTTCATTAGTTTCGCTCACTCTCGAAATCAAGCATTTTACAGCAGGTTGGAGCAGCCTGTATCTCAGCACAGGAATAAGGTAGGGAAGAATTCTAAGGCTCATTTTGACTGCCTCCAGAAGTTAGATCAGATGGCAAATTGGATTTGGTGCTAGGTCTTTCCCTTTAGGTTTTACCCCAACAATGTTTTCATTAGTTTCGCTCACTCTCGAAATCAAGCATTTTACAGCAGGTTGGAGCAGCCTGTATCTCAGCACAGGAATAAGGTAGGGAAGAATTCTAAGGCTCATTTTGACTGCCTCCAGAAGTTAGATCAGATGGCAAATTGGATTTGGTGCTAGGTCTTTCCCTTTAGGTTTTACCCCAACAATGTTTTCATTAGTTTCGCTCACTCTCGAAATCAAGCATTTTACAGCAGGTTGGAGCAGCCTGTATCTCAGCACAGGAATAAGGTAGGGAAGAATTCTAAGGCTCATTTTGACTGCCTCCAGAAGTTAGATCAGATGGCAAATTGGATTTGGTGCTAGGTCTTTCCCTTTAGGTTTTACCCCAACAATGTTTTCATTAGTTTCGCTCACTCTCGAAATCAAGCATTTTACAGCAGGTTGGAGCAGCCTGTATCTCAGCACAGGAATAAGGTAGGGAAGAATTCTAAGGATCATTTTGACTGCCTCCAGAAGTTAGATCAGATGGCAAATTGGATTTGGTGCTAGGTCTTTCCCTTTAGGTTTTACCCCAACAATGTTTTCATTAGTTTCGCTCACTCTCGAAATCAAGCATTTTACAGCAGGTTGGAGCAGCCTGTATCTCAGCACAGGAATAAGGTAGGGAAGAATTCTAAGGATCATTTTGACTGCCTCCAGAAGTTAGATCAGATGGCAAATTGGATTTGGTGCTAGGTCTTTCCCTTTAGGTTTTACCCCAACAATGTTTTCATTAGTTTCGCTCACTCTCGAAATCAAGCATTTTACAGCAGGTTGGAGCAGCCTGTATCTCAGCACAGGAATAAGGTAGGGAAGAATTCTAAGGATCATTTTGACTGCCTCCAGAAGTTAGATCAGATGGCAAATTGGATTTGGTGCTAGGTCTTTCCCTTTAGGTTTTACCCCAACAATGTTTTCATTAGTTTCGCTCACTCTCGAAATCAAGCATTTTACAGCAGGTTGGAGCAGCCTGTATCTCAGCACAGGAATAAGGTAGGGAAGAATTCTAAGGCTCATTTTGACTGCCTCCAGAAGTTAGATCAGATGGCAAATTGGATTTGGTGCTAGGTCTTTCCCTTTAGGTTTTACCCCAACAATGTTTTCATTAGTTTCGCTCACTCTCGAAATCAAGCATTTTACAGCAGGTTGGAGCAGCCTGTATCTCAGCACAGGAATAAGGTAGGGAAGAATTCTAAGGCTCATTTTGACTGCCTCCAGAAGTTAGATCAGATGGCAAATTGGATTTGGTGCTAGGTCTTTCCCTTTAGGTTTTACCCCAACAATGTTTTCATTAGTTTCGCTCACTCTCGAAATCAAGCATTTTACAGCAGGTTGGAGCAGCCTGTATCTCAGCACAGGAATAAGGTAGGGAAGAATTCTAAGGCTCATTTTGACTGCCTCCAGAAGTTAGATCAGATGGCAAATTGGATTTGGTGCTAGGTCTTTCCCTTTAGGTTTTACCCCAACAATGTTTTCATTAGTTTCGCTCACTCTCGAAATCAAGCATTTTACAGCAGGTTGGAGCAGCCTGTATCTCAGCACAGGAATAAGGTAGGGAAGAATTCTAAGGATCATTTTGACTGCCTCCAGAAGTTAGATCAGATGGCAAATTGGATTTGGTGCTAGGTCTTTCCCTTTAGGTTTTACCCCAACAATGTTTTCATTAGTTTCGCTCACTCTCGAAATCAAGCATTTTACAGCAGGTTGGAGCAGCCTGTATCTCAGCACAGGAATAAGGTAGGGAAGAATTCTAAGGCTCATTTTGACTGCCTCCAGAAGTTAGATCAGATGGCAAATTGGATTTGGTGCTAGGTCTTTCCCTTTAGGTTTTACCCCAACAATGTTTTCATTAGTTTCGCTCACTCTCGAAATCAAGCATTTTACAGCAGGTTGGAGCAGCCTGTATCTCAGCACAGGAATAAGGTAGGGAAGAATTCTAAGGCTCATTTTGACTGCCTCCAGAAGTTAGATCAGATGGCAAATTGGATTTGGTGCTAGGTCTTTCCCTTTAGGTTTTACCCCAACAATGTTTTCATTAGTTTCGCTCACTCTCGAAATCAAGCATTTTACAGCAGGTTGGAGCAGCCTGTATCTCAGCACAGGAATAAGGTAGGGAAGAATTCTAAGGCTCATTTTGACTGCCTCCAGAAGTTAGATCAGATGGCAAATTGGATTTGGTGCTAGGTCTTTCCCTTTAGGTTTTACCCCAACAATGTTTTCATTAGTTTCGCTCACTCTCGAAATCAAGCATTTTACAGCAGGTTGGAGCAGCCTGTATCTCAGCACAGGAATAAGGTAGGGAAGAATTCTAAGGATCATTTTGACTGCCTCCAGAAGTTAGATCAGATGGCAAATTGGATTTGGTGCTAGGTCTTTCCCTTTAGGTTTTACCCCAACAATGTTTTCATTAGTTTCGCTCACTCTCGAAATCAAGCATTTTACAGCAGGTTGGAGCAGCCTGTATCTCAGCACAGGAATAAGGTAGGGAAGAATTCTAAGGCTCATTTTGACTGCCTCCAGAAGTTAGATCAGATGGCAAATTGGATTTGGTGCTAGGTCTTTCCCTTTAGGTTTTACCCCAACAATGTTTTCATTAGTTTCGCTCACTCTCGAAATCAAGCATTTTACAGCAGGTTGGAGCAGCCTGTATCTCAGCACAGGAATAAGGTAGGGAAGAATTCTAAGGCTCATTTTGACTGCCTCCAGAAGTTAGATCAGATGGCAAATTGGATTTGGTGCTAGGTCTTTCCCTTTAGGTTTTACCCCAACAATGTTTTCATTAGTTTCGCTCACTCTCGAAATCAAGCATTTTACAGCAGGTTGGAGCAGCCTGTATCTCAGCACAGGAATAAGGTAGGGAAGAATTCTAAGGATCATTTTGACTGCCTCCAGAAGTTAGATCAGATGGCAAATTGGATTTGGTGCTAGGTCTTTCCCTTTAGGTTTTACCCCAACAATGTTTTCATTAGTTTCGCTCACTCTCGAAATCAAGCATTTTACAGCAGGTTGGAGCAGCCTGTATCTCAGCACAGGAATAAGGTAGGGAAGAATTCTAAGGATCATTTTGACTGCCTCCAGAAGTTAGATCAGATGGCAAATTGGATTTGGTGCTAGGTCTTTCCCTTTAGGTTTTACCCCAACAATGTTTTCATTAGTTTCGCTCACTCTCGAAATCAAGCATTTTACAGCAGGTTGGAGCAGCCTGTATCTCAGCACAGGAATAAGGTAGGGAAGAATTCTAAGGATCATTTTGACTGCCTCCAGAAGTTAGATCAGATGGCAAATTGGATTTGGTGCTAGGTCTTTCCCTTTAGGTTTTACCCCAACAATGTTTTCATTAGTTTCGCTCACTCTCGAAATCAAGCATTTTACAGCAGGTTGGAGCAGCCTGTATCTCAGCACAGGAATAAGGTAGGGAAGAATTCTAAGGATCATTTTGACTGCCTCCAGAAGTTAGATCAGATGGCAAATTGGATTTGGTGCTAGGTCTTTCCCTTTAGGTTTTACCCCAACAATGTTTTCATTAGTTTCGCTCACTCTCGAAATCAAGCATTTTACAGCAGGTTGGAGCAGCCTGTATCTCAGCACAGGAATAAGGTAGGGAAGAATTCTAAGGATCATTTTGACTGCCTCCAGAAGTTAGATCAGATGGCAAATTGGATTTGGTGCTAGGTCTTTCCCTTTAGGTTTTACCCCAACAATGTTTTCATTAGTTTCGCTCACTCTCGAAATCAAGCATTTTACAGCAGGTTGGAGCAGCCTGTATCTCAGCACAGGAATAAGGTAGGGAAGAATTCTAAGGCTCATTTTGACTGCCTCCAGAAGTTAGATCAGATGGCAAATTGGATTTGGTGCTAGGTCTTTCCCTTTAGGTTTTACCCCAACAATGTTTTCATTAGTTTCGCTCACTCTCGAAATCAAGCATTTTACAGCAGGTTGGAGCAGCCTGTATCTCAGCACAGGAATAAGGTAGGGAAGAATTCTAAGGCTCATTTTGACTGCCTCCAGAAGTTAGATCAGATGGCAAATTGGATTTGGTGCTAGGTCTTTCCCTTTAGGTTTTACCCCAACAATGTTTTCATTAGTTTCGCTCACTCTCGAAATCAAGCATTTTACAGCAGGTTGGAGCAGCCTGTATCTCAGCACAGGAATAAGGTAGGGAAGAATTCTAAGGCTCATTTTGACTGCCTCCAGAAGTTAGATCAGATGGCAAATTGGATTTGGTGCTAGGTCTTTCCCTTTAGGTTTTACCCCAACAATGTTTTCATTAGTTTCGCTCACTCTCGAAATCAAGCATTTTACAGCAGGTTGGAGCAGCCTGTATCTCAGCACAGGAATAAGGTAGGGAAGAATTCTAAGGATCATTTTGACTGCCTCCAGAAGTTAGATCAGATGGCAAATTGGATTTGGTGCTAGGTCTTTCCCTTTAGGTTTTACCCCAACAATGTTTTCATTAGTTTCGCTCACTCTCGAAATCAAGCATTTTACAGCAGGTTGGAGCAGCCTGTATCTCAGCACAGGAATAAGGTAGGGAAGAATTCAAATGCTCATTTTGACTGCCTCCAGAAGTTAGATCAGATGGCAAATTGGATTTGGTGCTAGGTCTTTCCCTTTAGGTTTTACCCCAACAATGTTTTCATTAGTTTCGCTCACTCTCGAAATCAAGCATTTTACAGCAGGTTGGAGCAGCCTGTATCTCAGCACAGGAATAAGGTAGGGAAGAATTCTAAGGCTCATTTTGACTGCCTCCAGAAGTTAGATCAGATGGCAAATTGGATTTGGTGCTAGGTCTTTCCCTTTAGGTTTTACCCCAACAATGTTTTCATTAGTTTCGCTCACTCTCGAAATCAAGCATTTTACAGCAGGTTGGAGCAGCCTGTATCTCAGCACAGGAATAAGGTAGGGAAGAATTCTAAGGCTCATTTTGACTGCCTCCAGAAGTTAGATCAGATGGCAAATTGGATTTGGTGCTAGGTCTTTCCCTTTAGGTTTTACCCCAACAATGTTTTCATTAGTTTCGCTCACTCTCGAAATCAAGCATTTTACAGCAGGTTGGAGCAGCCTGTATCTCAGCACAGGAATAAGGTAGGGAAGAATTCTAAGGCTCATTTTGACTGCCTCCAGAAGTTAGATCAGATGGCAAATTGGATTTGGTGCTAGGTCTTTCCCTTTAGGTTTTACCCCAACAATGTTTTCATTAGTTTCGCTCACTCTCGAAATCAAGCATTTTACAGCAGGTTGGAGCAGCCTGTATCTCAGCACAGGAATAAGGTAGGGAAGAATTCTAAGGATCATTTTGACTGCCTCCAGAAGTTAGATCAGATGGCAAATTGGATTTGGTGCTAGGTCTTTCCCTTTAGGTTTTACCCCAACAATGTTTTCATTAGTTTCGCTCACTCTCGAAATCAAGCATTTTACAGCAGGTTGGAGCAGCCTGTATCTCAGCACAGGAATAAGGTAGGGAAGAATTCTAAGGCTCATTTTGACTGCCTCCAGAAGTTAGATCAGATGGCAAATTGGATTTGGTGCTAGGTCTTTCCCTTTAGGTTTTACCCCAACAATGTTTTCATTAGTTTCGCTCACTCTCGAAATCAAGCATTTTACAGCAGGTTGGAGCAGCCTGTATCTCAGCACAGGAATAAGGTAGGGAAGAATTCTAAGGCTCATTTTGACTGCCTCCAGAAGTTAGATCAGATGGCAAATTGGATTTGGTGCTAGGTCTTTCCCTTTAGGTTTTACCCCAACAATGTTTTCATTAGTTTCGCTCACTCTCGAAATCAAGCATTTTACAGCAGGTTGGAGCAGCCTGTATCTCAGCACAGGAATAAGGTAGGGAAGAATTCTAAGGATCATTTTGACTGCCTCCAGAAGTTAGATCAGATGGCAAATTGGATTTGGTGCTAGGTCTTTCCCTTTAGGTTTTACCCCAACAATGTTTTCATTAGTTTCGCTCACTCTCGAAATGAAGCATTTTACAGCAGGTTGGAGCAGCCTGTATCTCAGCACAGGAATAAGGTAGGGAAGAATTCTAAGGATCATTTTGACTGCCTCCAGAAGTTAGATCAGATGGCAAATTGGATTTGGTGCTAGGTCTTTCCCTTTAGGTTTTACCCCAACAATGTTTTCATTAGTTTCGCTCACTCTCGAAATCAAGCATTTTACAGCAGGTTGGAGCAGCCTGTATCTCAGCACAGGAATAAGGTAGGGAAGAATTCTAAGGATCAGTTTGACTGCCTCCAGAAGTTAGATCAGATGGCAAATTGGATTTGGTGCTAGGTCTTTCCCTTTAGGTTTTACCCCAACAATGTTTTCATTAGTTTCGCTCACTCTCGAAATCAAGCATTTTACAGCAGGTTGGAGCAGCCTGTATCTCAGCACAGGAATAAGGTAGGGAAGAATTCTAAGGATCAGTTTGACTGCCTCCAGAAGTTAGATCAGATGGCAAATTGGATTTGGTGCTAGGTCTTTCCCTTTAGGTTTTACCCCAACAATGTTTTCATTAGTTTCGCTCACTCTCGAAATCAAGCATTTTACAGCAGGTTGGAGCAGCCTGTATCTCAGCACAGGAATAAGGTAGGGAAGAATTCAAATGCTCATTTTGACTGCCTCCAGAAGTTAGATCAGATGGCAAATTGGATTTGGTGCTAGGTCTTTCCCTTTAGGTTTTACCCCAACAATGTTTTCATTAGTTTCGCTCACTCTCGAAATCAAGCATTTTACAGCAGGTTGGAGCAGCCTGTATCTCAGCACAGGAATAAGGTAGGGAAGAATTCTAAGGCTCATTTTGACTGCCTCCAGAAGTTAGATCAGATGGCAAATTGGATTTGGTGCTAGGTCTTTCCCTTTAGGTTTTACCCCAACAATGTTTTCATTAGTTTCGCTCACTCTCGAAATCAAGCATTTTACAGCAGGTTGGAGCAGCCTGTATCTCAGCACAGGAATAAGGTAGGGAAGAATTCTAAGGATCATTTTGACTGCCTCCAGAAGTTAGATCAGATGGCAAATTGGATTTGGTGCTAGGTCTTTCCCTTTAGGTTTTACCCCAACAATGTTTTCATTAGTTTCGCTCACTCTCGAAATCAAGCATTTTACAGCAGGTTGGAGCAGCCTGTATCTCAGCACAGGAATAAGGTAGGGAAGAATTCTAAGGCTCATTTTGACTGCCTCCAGAAGTTAGATCAGATGGCAAATTGGATTTGGTGCTAGGTCTTTCCCTTTAGGTTTTACCCCAACAATGTTTTCATTAGTTTCGCTCACTCTCGAAATCAAGCATTTTACAGCAGGTTGGAGCAGCCTGTATCTCAGCACAGGAATAAGGTAGGGAAGAATTCTAAGGATCATTTTGACTGCCTCCAGAAGTTAGATCAGATGGCAAATTGGATTTGGTGCTAGGTCTTTCCCTTTAGGTTTTACCCCAACAATGTTTTCATTAGTTTCGCTCACTCTCGAAATCAAGCATTTTACAGCAGGTTGGAGCAGCCTGTATCTCAGCACAGGAATAAGGTAGGGAAGAATTCTAAGGCTCATTTTGACTGCCTCCAGAAGTTAGATCAGATGGCAAATTGGATTTGGTGCTAGGTCTTTCCCTTTAGGTTTTACCCCAACAATGTTTTCATTAGTTTCGCTCACTCTCGAAATCAAGCATTTTACAGCAGGTTGGAGCAGCCTGTATCTCAGCACAGGAATAAGGTAGGGAAGAATTCTAAGGCTCATTTTGACTGCCTCCAGAAGTTAGATCAGATGGCAAATTGGATTTGGTGCTAGGTCTTTCCCTTTAGGTTTTACCCCAACAATGTTTTCATTAGTTTCGCTCACTCTCGAAATCAAGCATTTTACAGCAGGTTGGAGCAGCCTGTATCTCAGCACAGGAATAAGGTAGGGAAGAATTCTAAGGATCATTTTGACTGCCTCCAGAAGTTAGATCAGATGGCAAATTGGATTTGGTGCTAGGTCTTTCCCTTTAGGTTTTACCCCAACAATGTTTTCATTAGTTTCGCTCACTCTCGAAATGAAGCATTTTACAGCAGGTTGGAGCAGCCTGTATCTCAGCACAGGAATAAGGTAGGGAAGAATTCTAAGGATCATTTTGACTGCCTCCAGAAGTTAGATCAGATGGCAAATTGGATTTGGTGCTAGGTCTTTCCCTTTAGGTTTTACCCCAACAATGTTTTCATTAGTTTCGCTCACTCTCGAAATCAAGCATTTTACAGCAGGTTGGAGCAGCCTGTATCTCAGCACAGGAATAAGGTAGGGAAGAATTCTAAGGATCAGTTTGACTGCCTCCAGAAGTTAGATCAGATGGCAAATTGGATTTGGTGCTAGGTCTTTCCCTTTAGGTTTTACCCCAACAATGTTTTCATTAGTTTCGCTCACTCTCGAAATCAAGCATTTTACAGCAGGTTGGAGCAGCCTGTATCTCAGCACAGGAATAAGGTAGGGAAGAATTCTAAGGATCAGTTTGACTGCCTCCAGAAGTTAGATCAGATGGCAAATTGGATTTGGTGCTAGGTCTTTCCCTTTAGGTTTTACCCCAACAATGTTTTCATTAGTTTCGCTCACTCTCGAAATCAAGCATTTTACAGCAGGTTGGAGCAGCCTGTATCTCAGCACAGGAATAAGGTAGGGAAGAATTCTAAGGATCATTTTGACTGCCTCCAGAAGTTAGATCAGATGGCAAATTGGATTTGGTGCTAGGTCTTTCCCTTTAGGTTTTACCCCAACAATGTTTTCATTAGTTTCGCTCACTCTCGAAATCAAGCATTTTACAGCAGGTTGGAGCAGCCTGTATCTCAGCACAGGAATAAGGTAGGGAAGAATTCAAATGCTCATTTTGACTGCCTCCAGAAGTTAGATCAGATGGCAAATTGGATTTGGTGCTAGGTCTTTCCCTTTAGGTTTTACCCCAACAATGTTTTCATTAGTTTCGCTCACTCTCGAAATCAAGCATTTTACAGCAGGTTGGAGCAGCCTGTATCTCAGCACAGGAATAAGGTAGGGAAGAATTCTAAGGATCATTTTGACTGCCTCCAGAAGTTAGATCAGATGGCAAATTGGATTTGGTGCTAGGTCTTTCCCTTTAGGTTTTACCCCAACAATGTTTTCATTAGTTTCGCTCACTCTCGAAATCAAGCATTTTACAGCAGGTTGGAGCAGCCTGTATCTCAGCACAGGAATAAGGTAGGGAAGAATTCTAAGGCTCATTTTGACTGCCTCCAGAAGTTAGATCAGATGGCAAATTGGATTTGGTGCTAGGTCTTTCCCTTTAGGTTTTACCCCAACAATGTTTTCATTAGTTTCGCTCACTCTCGAAATCAAGCATTTTACAGCAGGTTGGAGCAGCCTGTATCTCAGCACA
Organism: Melanerpes formicivorus; assembly: GCF_026170545.1. Lineage (NCBI taxonomy): Eukaryota > Metazoa > Chordata > Aves > Piciformes > Picidae > Melanerpes > Melanerpes formicivorus. The sequence continues at coordinate 65,918 of NW_027142768.1, read as the reverse complement.
GGAATAAGGTAGGGAAGAATTCTAAGGATCAGTTTGACTGCCTCCAGAAGTTAGATCAGATGGCAAATTGGATTTGGTGCTAGGTCTTTCCCTTTAGGTTTTACCCCAACAATGTTTTCATTAGTTTCGCTCACTCTCGAAATCAAGCATTTTACAGCAGGTTGGAGCAGCCTGTATCTCAGCACAGGAATAAGGTAGGGAAGAATTCTAAGGCTCATTTTGACTGCCTCCAGAAGTTAGATCAGATGGCAAATTGGATTTGGTGCTAGGTCTTTCCCTTTAGGTTTTACCCCAACAATGTTTTCATTAGTTTCGCTCACTCTCGAAATCAAGCATTTTACAGCAGGTTGGAGCAGCCTGTATCTCAGCACAGGAATAAGGTAGGGAAGAATTCTAAGGCTCATTTTGACTGCCTCCAGAAGTTAGATCAGATGGCAAATTGGATTTGGTGCTAGGTCTTTCCCTTTAGGTTTTACCCCAACAATGTTTTCATTAGTTTCGCTCACTCTCGAAATCAAGCATTTTACAGCAGGTTGGAGCAGCCTGTATCTCAGCAGAGGAATAAGGTAGGGAAGAATTCTAAGGCTCATTTTGACTGCCTCCAGAAGTTAGATCAGATGGCAAATTGGATTTGGTGCTAGGTCTTTCCCTTTAGGTTTTACCCCAACAATGTTTTCATTAGTTTCGCTCACTCTCGAAATCAAGCATTTTACAGCAGGTTGGAGCAGCCTGTATCTCAGCACAGGAATAAGGTAGGGAAGAATTCTAAGGATCATTTTGACTGCCTCCAGAAGTTAGATCAGATGGCAAATTGGATTTGGTGCTAGGTCTTTCCCTTTAGGTTTTACCCCAACAATGTTTTCATTAGTTTCGCTCACTCTCGAAATCAAGCATTTTACAGCAGGTTGGAGCAGCCTGTATCTCAGCACAGGAATAAGGTAGGGAAGAATTCTAAGGCTCATTTTGACTGCCTCCAGAAGTTAGATCAGATGGCAAATTGGATTTGGTGCTAGGTCTTTCCCTTTAGGTTTTACCCCAACAATGTTTTCATTAGTTTCGCTCACTCTCGAAATCAAGCATTTTACAGCAGGTTGGAGCAGCCTGTATCTCAGCACAGGAATAAGGTAGGGAAGAATTCTAAGGCTCATTTTGACTGCCTCCAGAAGTTAGATCAGATGGCAAATTGGATTTGGTGCTAGGTCTTTCCCTTTAGGTTTTACCCCAACAATGTTTTCATTAGTTTCGCTCACTCTCGAAATCAAGCATTTTACAGCAGGTTGGAGCAGCCTGTATCTCAGCACAGGAATAAGGTAGGGAAGAATTCTAAGGCTCATTTTGACTGCCTCCAGAAGTTAGATCAGATGGCAAATTGGATTTGGTGCTAGGTCTTTCCCTTTAGGTTTTACCCCAACAATGTTTTCATTAGTTTCGCTCACTCTCGAAATCAAGCATTTTACAGCAGGTTGGAGCAGCCTGTATCTCAGCACAGGAATAAGGTAGGGAAGAATTCTAATACTCATTTTGACTGCCTCCAGAAGTTAGATCAGATGGCAAATTGGATTTGGTGCTAGGTCTTTCCCTTTAGGTTTTACCCCAACAATGTTTTCATTAGTTTCGCTCACTCTCGAAATCAAGCATTTTACAGCAGGTTGGAGCAGCCTGTATCTCAGCACAGGAATAAGGTAGGGAAGAATTCTAAGGCTCATTTTGACTGCCTCCAGAAGTTAGATCAGATGGCAAATTGGATTTGGTGCTAGGTCTTTCCCTTTAGGTTTTACCCCAACAATGTTTTCATTAGTTTCGCTCACTCTCGAAATCAAGCATTTTACAGCAGGTTGGAGCAGCCTGTATCTCAGCACAGGAATAAGGTAGGGAAGAATTCAAATGCTCATTTTGACTGCCTCCAGAAGTTAGATCAGATGGCAAATTGGATTTGGTGCTAGGTCTTTCCCTTTAGGTTTTACCCCAACAATGTTTTCATTAGTTTCGCTCACTCTCGAAATCAAGCATTTTACAGCAGGTTGGAGCAGCCTGTATCTCAGCACAGGAATAAGGTAGGGAAGAATTCTAAGGCTCATTTTGACTGCCTCCAGAAGTTAGATCAGATGGCAAATTGGATTTGGTGCTAGGTCTTTCCCTTTAGGTTTTACCCCAACAATGTTTTCATTAGTTTCGCTCACTCTCGAAATCAAGCATTTTACAGCAGGTTGGAGCAGCCTGTATCTCAGCACAGGAATAAGGTAGGGAAGAATTCTAAGGCTCATTTTGACTGCCTCCAGAAGTTAGATCAGATGGCAAATTGGATTTGGTGCTAGGTCTTTCCCTTTAGGTTTTACCCCAACAATGTTTTCATTAGTTTCGCTCACTCTCGAAATCAAGCATTTTACAGCAGGTTGGAGCAGCCTGTATCTCAGCACAGGAATAAGGTAGGGAAGAATTCTAAGGCTCATTTTGACTGCCTCCAGAAGTTAGATCAGATGGCAAATTGGATTTGGTGCTAGGTCTTTCCCTTTAGGTTTTACCCCAACAATGTTTTCATTAGTTTCGCTCACTCTCGAAATCAAGCATTTTACAGCAGGTTGGAGCAGCCTGTATCTCAGCACAGGAATAAGGTAGGGAAGAATTCTAAGGCTCATTTTGACTGCCTCCAGAAGTTAGATCAGATGGCAAATTGGATTTGGTGCTAGGTCTTTCCCTTTAGGTTTTACCCCAACAATGTTTTCATTAGTTTCGCTCACTCTCGAAATCAACCATTTTACAGCAGGTTGGAGCAGCCTGTATCTCAGCACAGGAATAAGGTAGGGAAGAATTCTAAGGATCATTTTGACTGCCTCCAGAAGTTAGATCAGATGGCAAATTGGATTTGGTGCTAGGTCTTTCCCTTTAGGTTTTACCCCAACAATGTTTTCATTAGTTTCGCTCACTCTCGAAATCAAGCATTTTACAGCAGGTTGGAGCAGCCTGTATCTCAGCACAGGAATAAGGTAGGGAAGAATTCTAAGGATCATTTTGACTGCCTCCAGAAGTTAGATCAGATGGCAAATTGGATTTGGTGCTAGGTCTTTCCCTTTAGGTTTTACCCCAACAATGTTTTCATTAGTTTCGCTCACTCTCGAAATCAAGCATTTTACAGCAGGTTGGAGCAGCCTGTATCTCAGCACAGGAATAAGGTAGGGAAGAATTCTAAGGCTCATTTTGACTGCCTCCAGAAGTTAGATCAGATGGCAAATTGGATTTGGTGCTAGGTCTTTCCCTTTAGGTTTTACCCCAACAATGTTTTCATTAGTTTCGCTCACTCTCGAAATCAAGCATTTTACAGCAGGTTGGAGCAGCCTGTATCTCAGCACAGGAATAAGGTAGGGAAGAATTCTAAGGCTCATTTTGACTGCCTCCAGAAGTTAGATCAGATGGCAAATTGGATTTGGTGCTAGGTCTTTCCCTTTAGGTTTTACCCCAACAATGTTTTCATTAGTTTCGCTCACTCTCGAAATCAAGACTTTTACAGCAGGTTGGAGCAGCCTGTATCTCAGCACAGGAATAAGGTAGGGAAGAATTCTAAGGCTCATTTTGACTGCCTCCAGAAGTTAGATCAGATGGCAAATTGGATTTGGTGCTAGGTCTTTCCCTTTAGGTTTTACCCCAACAATGTTTTCATTAGTTTCGCTCACTCTCGAAATCAAGCATTTTACAGCAGGTTGGAGCAGCCTGTATCTCAGCACAGGAATAAGGTAGGGAAGAATTCAAATGCTCATTTTGACTGCCTCCAGAAGTTAGATCAGATGGCAAATTGGATTTGGTGCTAGGTCTTTCCCTTTAGGTTTTACCCCAACAATGTTTTCATTAGTTTCGCTCACTCTCGAAATCAAGCATTTTACAGCAGGTTGGAGCAGCCTGTATCTCAGCACAGGAATAAGGTAGGGAAGAATTCTAAGGCTCAGTTTGACTGCCTCCAGAAGTTAGATCAGATGGCAAATTGGATTTGGTGCTAGGTCTTTCCCTTTAGGTTTTACCCCAACAATGTTTTCATTAGTTTTCGCTCACTCTCGAAATCAAGCATTTTACAGCAGGTTGGAGCAGCCTGTATCTCAGCACAGGAATAAGGTAGGGAAGAATTCTAAGGCTCATTTTGACTGCCTCCAGAAGTTAGATCAGATGGCAAATTGGATTTGGTGCTAGGTCTTTCCCTTTAGGTTTTACCCCAACAATGTTTTCATTAGTTTCGCTCACTCTCGAAATCAAGCATTTTACAGCAGTTGGAGCAGCCTGTATCTCAGCACAGGAATAAGGTAGGGAAGAATTCTAAGGCTCATTTTGACTGCCTCCAGAAGTTAGATCAGATGGCAAATTGGATTTGGTGCTAGGTCTTTCCCTTTAGGTTTTACCCCAACAATGTTTTCATTAGTTTCGCTCACTCTCGAAATCAAGCATTTTACAGCAGGTTGGAGCAGCCTGTATCTCAGCACAGGAATAAGGTAGGGAAGAATTCTAAGGCTCATTTTGACTGCCTCCAGAAGTTAGATCAGATGGCAAATTGGATTTGGTGCTAGGTCTTTCCCTTTAGGTTTTACCCCAACAATGTTTTCATTAGTTTCGCTCACTCTCGAAATCAAGCATTTTACAGCAGGTTGGAGCAGCCTGTATCTCAGCACAGGAATAAGGTAGGGAAGAATTCTAAGGATCATTTTGACTGCCTCCAGAAGTTAGATCAGATGGCAAATTGGATTTGGTGCTAGGTCTTTCCCTTTAGGTTTTACCCCAACAATGTTTTCATTAGTTTCGCTCACTCTCGAAATCAAGCATTTTACAGCAGGTTGGAGCAGCCTGTATCTCAGCACAGGAATAAGGTAGGGAAGAATTCTAAGGCTCATTTTGACTGCCTCCAGAAGTTAGATCAGATGGCAAATTGGATTTGGTGCTAGGTCTTTCCCTTTAGGTTTTACCCCAACAATGTTTTCATTAGTTTCGCTCACTCTCGAAATCAACCATTTTACAGCAGGTTGGAGCAGCCTGTATCTCAGCACAGGAATAAGGTAGGGAAGAATTCTAAGGATCATTTTGACTGCCTCCAGAAGTTAGATCAGATGGCAAATTGGATTTGGTGCTAGGTCTTTCCCTTTAGGTTTTACCCCAACAATGTTTTCATTAGTTTCGCTCACTCTCGAAATCAAGCATTTTACAGCAGGTTGGAGCAGCCTGTATCTCAGCACAGGAATAAGGTAGGGAAGAATTCTAAGGATCATTTTGACTGCCTCCAGAAGTTAGATCAGATGGCAAATTGGATTTGGTGCTAGGTCTTTCCCTTTAGGTTTTACCCCAACAATGTTTTCATTAGTTTCGCTCACTCTCGAAATCAAGCATTTTACAGCAGGTTGGAGCAGCCTGTATCTCAGCACAGGAATAAGGTAGGGAAGAATTCTAAGGCTCATTTTGACTGCCTCCAGAAGTTAGATCAGATGGCAAATTGGATTTGGTGCTAGGTCTTTCCCTTTAGGTTTTACCCCAACAATGTTTTCATTAGTTTCGCTCACTCTCGAAATCAAGCATTTTACAGCAGGTTGGAGCAGCCTGTATCTCAGCACAGGAATAAGGTAGGGAAGAATTCTAAGGCTCATTTTGACTGCCTCCAGAAGTTAGATCAGATGGCAAATTGGATTTGGTGCTAGGTCTTTCCCTTTAGGTTTTACCCCAACAATGTTTTCATTAGTTTCGCTCACTCTCGAAATCAAGCATTTTACAGCAGGTTGGAGCAGCCTGTATCTCAGCACAGGAATAAGGTAGGGAAGAATTCTAAGGATCAGTTTGACTGCCTCCAGAAGTTAGATCAGATGGCAAATTGGATTTGGTGCTAGGTCTTTCCCTTTAGGTTTTACCCCAACAATGTTTTCATTAGTTTCGCTCACTCTCGAAATCAAGCATTTTACAGCAGGTTGGAGCAGCCTGTATCTCAGCACAGGAATAAGGTAGGGAAGAATTCAAATGCTCATTTTGACTGCCTCCAGAAGTTAGATCAGATGGCAAATTGGATTTGGTGCTAGGTCTTTCCCTTTAGGTTTTACCCCAACAATGTTTTCATTAGTTTCGCTCACTCTCGAAATCAAGCATTTTACAGCAGGTTGGAGCAGCCTGTATCTCAGCACAGGAATAAGGTAGGGAAGAATTCTAAGGATCAGTTTGACTGCCTCCAGAAGTTAGATCAGATGGCAAATTGGATTTGGTGCTAGGTCTTTCCCTTTAGGTTTTACCCCAACAATGTTTTCATTAGTTTCGCTCACTCTCGAAATCAAGCATTTTACAGCAGGTTGGAGCAGCCTGTATCTCAGCACAGGAATAAGGTAGGGAAGAATTCTAAGGCTCAGTTTGACTGCCTCCAGAAGTTAGATCAGATGGCAAATTGGATTTGGTGCTAGGTCTTTCCCTTTAGGTTTTACCCCAACAATGTTTTCATTAGTTTCGCTCACTCTCGAAATCAAGCATTTTACAGCAGGTTGGAGCAGCCTGTATCTCAGCACAGGAATAAGGTAGGGAAGAATTCTAAGGATCATTTTGACTGCCTCCAGAAGTTAGATCAGATGGCAAATTGGATTTGGTGCTAGGTCTTTCCCTTTAGGTTTTACCCCAACAATGTTTTCATTAGTTTCGCTCACTCTCGAAATCAAGCATTTTACAGCAGGTTGGAGCAGCCTGTATCTCAGCACAGGAATAAGGTAGGGAAGAATTCAAATGCTCATTTTGACTGCCTCCAGAAGTTAGATCAGATGGCAAATTGGATTTGGTGCTAGGTCTTTCCCTTTAGGTTTTACCCCAACAATGTTTTCATTAGTTTCGCTCACTCTCGAAATCAAGCATTTTACAGCAGGTTGGAGCAGCCTGTATCTCAGCACAGGAATAAGGTAGGGAAGAATTCAAATGCTCATTTTGACTGCCTCCAGAAGTTAGATCAGATGGCAAATTGGATTTGGTGCTAGGTCTTTCCCTTTAGGTTTTACCCCAACAATGTTTTCATTAGTTTCGCTCACTCTCGAAATCAAGCATTTTACAGCAGGTTGGAGCAGCCTGTATCTCAGCACAGGAATAAGGTAGGGAAGAATTCTAAGGATCATTTTGACTGCCTCCAGAAGTTAGATCAGATGGCAAATTGGATTTGGTGCTAGGTCTTTCCCTTTAGGTTTTACCCCAACAATGTTTTCATTAGTTTCGCTCACTCTCGAAATCAAGCATTTTACAGCAGGTTGGAGCAGCCTGTATCTCAGCACAGGAATAAGGTAGGGAAGAATTCTAAGGATCATTTTGACTGCCTCCAGAAGTTAGATCAGATGGCAAATTGGATTTGGTGCTAGGTCTTTCCCTTTAGGTTTTACCCCAACAATGTTTTCATTAGTTTCGCTCACTCTCGAAATCAAGCATTTTACAGCAGGTTGGAGCAGCCTGTATCTCAGCACAGGAATAAGGTAGGGAAGAATTCTAAGGATCAGTTTGACTGCCTCCAGAAGTTAGATCAGATGGCAAATTGGATTTGGTGCTAGGTCTTTCCCTTTAGGTTTTACCCCAACAATGTTTTCATTAGTTTCGCTCACTCTCGAAATCAAGCATTTTACAGCAGGTTGGAGCAGCCTGTATCTCAGCACAGGAATAAGGTAGGGAAGAATTCTAAGGATCATTTTGACTGCCTCCAGAAGTTAGATCAGATGGCAAATTGGATTTGGTGCTAGGTCTTTCCCTTTAGGTTTTACCCCAACAATGTTTTCATTAGTTTCGCTCACTCTCGAAATCAAGCATTTTACAGCAGGTTGGAGCAGCCTGTATCTCAGCACAGGAATAAGGTAGGGAAGAATTCTAAGGCTCATTTTGACTGCCTCCAGAAGTTAGATCAGATGGCAAATTGGATTTGGTGCTAGGTCTTTCCCTTTAGGTTTTACCCCAACAATGTTTTCATTAGTTTCGCTCACTCTCGAAATCAAGCATTTTACAGCAGGTTGGAGCAGCCTGTATCTCAGCACAGGAATAAGGTAGGGAAGAATTCTAAGGATCATTTTGACTGCCTCCAGAAGTTAGATCAGATGGCAAATTGGATTTGGTGCTAGGTCTTTCCCTTTAGGTTTTACCCCAACAATGTTTTCATTAGTTTCGCTCACTCTCGAAATCAAGCATTTTACAGCAGGTTGGAGCAGCCTGTATCTCAGCACAGGAATAAGGTAGGGAAGAATTCAAATGCTCATTTTGACTGCCTCCAGAAGTTAGATCAGATGGCAAATTGGATTTGGTGCTAGGTCTTTCCCTTTAGGTTTTACCCCAACAATGTTTTCATTAGTTTCGCTCACTCTCGAAATCAAGCATTTTACAGCAGGTTGGAGCAGCCTGTATCTCAGCACAGGAATAAGGTAGGGAAGAATTCTAAGGATCATTTTGACTGCCTCCAGAAGTTAGATCAGATGGCAAATTGGATTTGGTGCTAGGTCTTTCCCTTTAGGTTTTACCCCAACAATGTTTTCATTAGTTTCGCTCACTCTCGAAATCAAGCATTTTACAGCAGGTTGGAGCAGCCTGTATCTCAGCACAGGAATAAGGTAGGGAAGAATTCAAATGCTCATTTTGACTGCCTCCAGAAGTTAGATCAGATGGCAAATTGGATTTGGTGCTAGGTCTTTCCCTTTAGGTTTTACCCCAACAATGTTTTCATTAGTTTCGCTCACTCTCGAAATCAAGCATTTTACAGCAGGTTGGAGCAGCCTGTATCTCAGCACAGGAATAAGGTAGGGAAGAATTCTAAGGATCATTTTGACTGCCTCCAGAAGTTAGATCAGATGGCAAATTGGATTTGGTGCTAGGTCTTTCCCTTTAGGTTTTACCCCAACAATGTTTTCATTAGTTTCGCTCACTCTCGAAATCAAGCATTTTACAGCAGGTTGGAGCAGCCTGTATCTCAGCACAGGAATAAGGTAGGGAAGAATTCTAATACTCATTTTGACTGCCTCCAGAAGTTAGATCAGATGGCAAATTGGATTTGGTGCTAGGTCTTTCCCTTTAGGTTTTACCCCAACAATGTTTTCATTAGTTTCGCTCACTCTTGAAATCAAGCATTTTACAGCAGGTTGGAGCAGCCTGTATCTCAGCACAGGAATAAGGTAGGGAAGAATTCTAAGGATCATTTTGACTGCCTCCAGAAGTTAGATCAGATGGCAAATTGGATTTGGTGCTAGGTCTTTCCCTTTAGGTTTTACCCCAACAATGTTTTCATTAGTTTCGCTCACTCTCGAAATCAAGCATTTTACAGCAGGTTGGAGCAGCCTGTATCTCAGCACAGGAATAAGCTAGGGAAGAATTCTAAGGCTCATTTTGACTGCCTCCAGAAGTTAGATCAGATGGCAAATTGGATTTGGTGCTAGGTCTTTCCCTTTAGGTTTTACCCCAACAATGTTTTCATTAGTTTCGCTCACTCTCGAAATCAAGCATTTTACAGCAGGTTGGAGCAGCCTGTATCTCAGCACAGGAATAAGGTAGGGAAGAATTCTAAGGCTCATTTTGACTGCCTCCAGAAGTTAGATCAGATGGCAAATTGGATTTGGTGCTAGGTCTTTCCCTTTAGGTTTTACCCCAACAATGTTTTCATTAGTTTCGCTCACTCTCGAAATCAAGCATTTTACAGCAGGTTGGAGCAGCCTGTATCTCAGCACAGGAATAAGGTAGGGAAGAATTCTAAGGCTCATTTTGACTGCCTCCAGAAGTTAGATCAGATGGCAAATTGGATTTGGTGCTAGGTCTTTCCCTTTAGGTTTTACCCCAACAATGTTTTCATTAGTTTCGCTCACTCTCGAAATCAAGCATTTTACAGCAGGTTGGAGCAGCCTGTATCTCAGCACAGGAATAAGGTAGGGAAGAATTCTAAGGATCATTTTGACTGCCTCCAGAAGTTAGATCAGATGGCAAATTGGATTTGGTGCTAGGTCTTTCCCTTTAGGTTTTACCCCCAACAATGTTTTCATTAGTTTCGCTCACTCTCGAAATCAAGCATTTTACAGCAGGTTGGAGCAGCCTGTATCTCAGCACAGGAATAAGGTAGGGAAGAATTCTAAGGCTCATTTTGACTGCCTCCAGAAGTTAGATCAGATGGCAAATTGGATTTGGTGCTAGGTCTTTCCCTTTAGGTTTTACCCCAACAATGTTTTCATTAGTTTCGCTCACTCTCGAAATCAAGCATTTTACAGCAGGTTGGAGCAGCCTGTATCTCAGCACAGGAATAAGGTAGGGAAGAATTCTAAGGCTCATTTTGACTGCCTCCAGAAGTTAGATCAGATGGCAAATTGGATTTGGTGCTAGGTCTTTCCCTTTAGGTTTTACCCCAACAATGTTTTCATTAGTTTCGCTCACTCTCGAAATCAAGCATTTTACAGCAGGTTGGAGCAGCCTGTATCTCAGCACAGGAATAAGGTAGGGAAGAATTCTAAGGCTCATTTTGACTGCCTCCAGAAGTTAGATCAGATGGCAAATTGGATTTGGTGCTAGGTCTTTCCCTTTAGGTTTTACCCCAACAATGTTTTCATTAGTTTCGCTCACTCTCGAAATCAAGCATTTTACAGCAGGTTGGAGCAGCCTGTATCTCAGCACAGGAATAAGGTAGGGAAGAATTCTAAGGATCATTTTGACTGCCTCCAGAAGTTAGATCAGATGGCAAATTGGATTTGGTGCTAGGTCTTTCCCTTTAGGTTTTACCCCAACAATGTTTTCATTAGTTTCGCTCACTCTCGAAATCAAGCATTTTACAGCAGGTTGGAGCAGCCTGTATCTCAGCACAGGAATAAGGTAGGGAAGAATTCTAAGGATCATTTTGACTGCCTCCAGAAGTTAGATCAGATGGCAAATTGGATTTGGTGCTAGGTCTTTCCCTTTAGGTTTTACCCCAACAATGTTTTCATTAGTTTCGCTCACTCTCGAAATCAAGCATTTTACAGCAGGTTGGAGCAGCCTGTATCTCAGCACAGGAATAAGGTATGGAAGAATTCAAATGCTCATTTTGACTGCCTCCAGAAGTTAGATCAGATGGCAAATTGGATTTGGTGCTAGGTCTTTCCCTTTAGGTTTTACCCCAACAATGTTTTCATTAGTTTCGCTCACTCTCGAAATCAAGCATTTTACAGCAGGTTGGAGCAGCCTGTATCTCAGCACAGGAATAAGGTAGGGAAGAATTCAAATGCTCATTTTGACTGCCTCCAGAAGTTAGATCAGATGGCAAATTGGATTTGATGCTAGGTCTTTCCCTTTAGGTTTTACCCCAACAATGTTTTCATTAGTTTCGCTCACTCTCGAAATCAAGCATTTTACAGCAGGTTGGAGCAGCCTGTATCTCAGCACAGGAATAAGGTAGGGAAGAATTCTAAGGCTCATTTTGACTGCCTCCAGAAGTTAGATCAGATGGCAAATTGGATTTGGTGCTAGGTCTTTCCCTTTAGGTTTTACCCCAACAATGTTTTCATTAGTTTCGCTCACTCTCGAAATCAAGCATTTTACAGCAGGTTGGAGCAGCCTGTATCTCAGCACAGGAATAAGGTAGGGAAGAATTCTAAGGATCATTTTGACTGTCTCCAGAAGTTAGATCAGATGGCAAATTGGATTTGGTGCTAGGTCTTTCCCTTTAGGTTTTACCCCAACAATGTTTTCATTAGTTTCGCTCACTCTCGAAATCAAGCATTTTACAGCAGGTTGGAGCAGCCTGTATCTCAGCACAGGAATAAGGTAGGGAAGAATTCTAAGGCTCATTTTGACTGCCTCCAGAAGTTAGATCAGATGGCAAATTGGATTTGGTGCTAGGTCTTTCCCTTTAGGTTTTACCCCAACAATGTTTTCATTAGTTTCGCTCCACTCTCGAAATCAAGCATTTTACAGCAGGTTGGAGCAGCCTGTATCTCAGCACAGGAATAAGGTAGGGAAGAATTCTAAGGCTCATTTTGACTGCCTCCAGAAGTTAGATCAGATGGCAAATTGGATTTGGTGCTAGGTCTTTCCCTTTAGGTTTTACCCCAACAATGTTTTCATTAGTTTCGCTCACTCTCGAAATCAAGCATTTTACAGCAGGTTGGAGCAGCCTGTATCTCAGCACAGGAATAAGGTAGGGACGAATTCAAATGCTCATTTTGACTGCCTCCAGAAGTTAGATCAGATGGCAAATTGGATTTGGTGCTAGGTCTTTCCCTTTAGGTTTTACCCCAACAATGTTTTCATTAGTTTCGCTCACTCTCGAAATCAAGCATTTTACAGCAGGTTGGAGCAGCCTGTATCTCAGCACAGGAATAAGGTAGGGAAGAATTCTAAGGCTCATTTTGACTGCCTCCAGAAGTTAGATCAGATGGCAAATTGGATTTGGTGCTAGGTCTTTCCCTTTAGGTTTTACCCCAACAATGTTTTCATTAGTTTCGCTCACTCTCGAAATCAAGCATTTTACAGCAGGTTGGAGCAGCCTGTATCTCAGCACAGGAATAAGGTAGGGAAGAATTCTAAGGATCATTTTGACTGCCTCCAGAAGTTAGATCAGATGGCAAATTGGATTTGGTGCTAGGTCTTTCCCTTTAGGTTTTACCCCAACAATGTTTTCATTAGTTTCGCTCACTCTCGAAATCAAGCATTTTACAGCAGGTTGGAGCAGCCTGTATCTCAGCACAGGAATAAGGTAGGGAAGAATTCAAATGCTCATTTTGACTGCCTCCAGAAGTTAGATCAGATGGCAAATTGGATTTGGTGCTAGGTCTTTCCCTTTAGGTTTTACCCCAACAATGTTTTCATTAGTTTCGCTCACTCTCGAAATCAAGCATTTTACAGCAGGTTGGAGCAGCCTATATCTCAGCACAGGAATAAGGTAGGGAAGAATTCAAATGCTCATTTTGACTGCCTCCAGAAGTTAGATCAGATGGCAAATTGGATTTGGTGCTAGGTCTTTCCCTTTAGGTTTTACCCCAACAATGTTTTCATTACTTTCGCTCACTCTCGAAATCAAGCATTTTACAGCAGGTTGGAGCAGCCTGTATCTCAGCACAGGAATAAGGTAGGGACGAATTCAAATGCTCATTTTGACTGCCTCCAGAAGTTAGATCAGATGGCAAATTGGATTTGGTGCTAGGTCTTTCCCTTTAGGTTTTACCCCAACAATGTTTTCATTAGTTTCGCTCACTCTCGAAATCAAGCATTTTACAGCAGGTTGGAGCAGCCTATATCTCAGCACAGGAATAAGGTAGGGAAGAATTCAAATGCTCATTTTGACTGCCTCCAGAAGTTAGATCAGATGGCAAATTGGATTTGGTGCTAGGTCTTTCCCTTTAGGTTTTACCCCAACAATGTTTTCATTAGTTTCGCTCACTCTCGAAATCAAGCATTTTACAGCAGGTTGGAGCAGCCTGTATCTCAGCACAGGAATAAGGTAGGGAAGAATTCTAAGGATCATTTTGACTGCCTCCAGAAGTTAGATCAGATGGCAAATTGGATTTGGTGCTAGGTCTTTCCCTTTAGGTTTTACCCCAACAATGTTTTCATTAGTTTCGCTCACTCTCGAAATCAAGCATTTTACAGCAGGTTGGAGCAGCCTGTATCTCAGCACAGGAATAAGGTAGGGAAGAATTCTAAGGATCATTTTGACTGCCTCCAGAAGTTAGATCAGATGGCAAATTGGATTTGGTGCTAGGTCTTTCCCTTTAGGTTTTACCCCAACAATGTTTTCATTAGTTTCGCTCACTCTCGAAATCAAGCATTTTACAGCAGGTTGGAGCAGCCTGTATCTCAGCACAGGAATAAGCTAGGGAAGAATTCAAATGCTCATTTTGACTGCCTCCAGAAGTTAGATCAGATGGCAAATTGGATTTGGTGCTAGGTCTTTCCCTTTAGGTTTTACCCCAACAATGTTTTCATTAGTTTCGCTCACTCTCGAAATCAAGCATTTTACAGCAGGTTGGAGCAGCCTATATCTCAGCACAGGAATAAGGTAGGGAAGAATTCAAATGCTCATTTTGACTGCCTCCAGAAGTTAGATCAGATGGCAAATTGGATTTGGTGCTAGGTCTTTCCCTTTAGGTTTTACCCCAACAATGTTTTCATTAGTTTCGCTCACTCTCGAAATCAAGCATTTTACAGCAGGTTGGAGCAGCCTGTATCTCAGCACAGGAATAAGGTAGGGACGAATTCAAATGCTCATTTTGACTGCCTCCAAAAGTTAGATCAGATGGCAAATTGGATTTGGTGCTAGGTCTTTCCCTTTAGGTTTTACCCCAACAATGTTTTCATTAGTTTCGCTCACTCTCGAAATCAAGCATTTTACAGCAGGTTGGAGCAGCCTGTATCTCAGCACAGGAATAAGGTAGGGAAGAATTCTAAGGATCATTTTGACTGTCTCCAGAAGTTAGATCAGATGGCAAATTGGATTTGGTGCTAGGTCTTTCCCTTTAGGTTTTACCCCAACAATGTTTTCATTAGTTTCGCTCACTCTCGAAATCAAGCATTTTACAGCAGGTTGGAGCAGCCTGTATCTCAGCACAGGAATAAGGTAGGGAAGAATTCTAAGGCTCATTTTGACTGCCTCCAGAAGTTAGATCAGATGGCAAATTGGATTTGGTGCTAGGTCTTTCCCTTTAGGTTTTACCCCAACAATGTTTTCATTAGTTTCGCTCACTCTCGAAATCAAGCATTTTACAGCAGGTTGGAGCAGCCTGTATCTCAGCACAGGAATAAGGTAGGGAAGAATTCTAAGGATCATTTTGACTGCCTCCAGAAGTTAGATCAGATGGCAAATTGGATTTGGTGCTAGGTCTTTCCCTTTAGGTTTTACCCCAACAATGTTTTCATTAGTTTCGCTCACTCTCGAAATCAAGCATTTTACAGCAGGTTGGAGCAGCCTGTATCTCAGCACAGGAATAAGGTAGGGAAGAATTCTAAGGATCATTTTGACTGCCTCCAGAAGTTAGATCAGATGGCAAATTGGATTTGGTGCTAGGTCTTTCCCTTTAGGTTTTACCCCAACAATGTTTTCATTAGTTTCGCTCACTCTCGAAATCAAGCATTTTACAGCAGGTTGGAGCAGCCTGTATCTCAGCACAGGAATAAGGTAGGGAAGAATTCTAAGGATCGATCATTTTGACTGCCTCCAGAAGTTAGATCAGATGGCAAATTGGATTTGGTGCTAGGTCTTTCCCTTTAGGTTTTACCCCAACAATGTTTTCATTAGTTTCGCTCACTCTCGAAATCAAGCATTTTACAGCAGGTTGGAGCAGCCTGTATCTCAGCACAGGAATAAGGTAGGGAAGAATTCTAAGGATCATTTTGACTGCCTCCAGAAGTTAGATCAGATGGCAAATTGGATTTGGTGCTAGGTCTTTCCCTTTAGGTTTTACCCCAACAATGTTTTCATTAGTTTCGCTCACTCTCGAAATCAAGCATTTTACAGCAGGTTGGAGCAGCCTGTATCTCAGCACAGGAATAAGGTAGGGAAGAATTCTAAGGATCATTTTGACTGCCTCCAGAAGTTAGATCAGATGGCAAATTGGATTTGGTGCTAGGTCTTTCCCTTTAGGTTTTACCCCAACAATGTTTTCATTAGTTTCGCTCACTCTCGAAATCAAGCATTTTACAAGCAGGTTGGAGCAGCCTGTATCTCAGCACAGGAATAAGGTAGGGAAGAATTCTAAGGCTCATTTTGACTGCCTCCAGAAGTTAGATCAGATGGCAAATTGGATTTGGTGCTAGGTCTTTCCCTTTAGGTTTTACCCCAACAATGTTTTCATTAGTTTCGCTCACTCTCGAAATCAAGCATTTTACAGCAGGTTGGAGCAGCCTATATCTCAGCACAGGAATAAGGTAGGGAAGAATTCAAATGCTCATTTTGACTGCCTCCAGAAGTTAGATCAGATGGCAAATTGGATTTGGTGCTAGGTCTTTCCCTTTAGGTTTTACCCCAACAATGTTTTCATTAGTTTCGCTCACTCTCGAAATCAAGCATTTTACAGCAGGTTGGAGCAACCTGTATCTCAGCACAGGAATAAGGTAGGGAAGAATTCTAAGGATCATTTTGACTGCCTCCAGAAGTTAGATCAGATGGCAAATTGGATTTGGTGCTAGGTCTTTCCCTTTAGGTTTTACCCCCAACAATGTTTTCATTAGTTTCGCTCACTCTCGAAATCAAGCATTTTACAGCAGGTTGGAGCAGCCTGTATCTCAGCACAGGAATAAGGTAGGGAAGAATTCTAAGGATCATTTTGACTGTCTCCAGAAGTTAGATCAGATGGCAAATTGGATTTGGTGCTAGGTCTTTCCCTTTAGGTTTTACCCCAACAATGTTTTCATTAGTTTCGCTCACTCTCGAAATCAAGCATTTTACAGCAGGTTGAGCAGCCTGTATCTCAGCACAGGAATAAGGTAGGGAAGAATTCTAAGGATCAGTTTGACTGCCTCCAGAAGTTAGATCAGATGGCAAATTGGATTTGGTGCTAGGTCTTTCCCTTTAGGTTTTACCCCAACAATGTTTTCATTAGTTTCGCTCACTCTCGAAATCAAGCATTTTACAGCAGGTTGGAGCAGCCTGTATCTCAGCACAGGAATAAGGTAGGGAAGAATTCTAAGGCTCATTTTGACTGCCTCCAGAAGTTAGATCAGATGGCAAATTGGATTTGGTGCTAGGTCTTTCCCTTTAGGTTTTACCCCAACAATGTTTTCATTAGTTTCGCTCACTCTCGAAATCAAGCATTTTACAGCAGGTTGGAGCAGCCTGTATCTCAGCACAGGAATAAGGTAGGGAAGAATTCAAATGCTCATTTTGACTGCCTCCAGAAGTTAGATCAGATGGCAAATTGGATTTGGTGCTAGGTCTTTCCCTTTAGGTTTTACCCCAACAATGTTTTCATTAGTTTCGCTCACTCTCGAAATCAAGCATTTTACAGCAGGTTGGAGCAGCCTGTATCTCAGCACAGGAATAAGGTAGGGAAGAATTCTAAGGATCATTTTGACTGTCTCCAGAAGTTAGATCAGATGGCAAATTGGATTTGGTGCTAGGTCTTTCCCTTTAGGTTTTACCCCAACAATGTTTTCATTAGTTTCGCTCACTCTCGAAATCAAGCATTTTACAGCAGGTTGGAGCAGCCTGTATCTCAGCACAGGAATAAGGTAGGGAAGAATTCAAATGCTCATTTTGACTGCCTCCAGAAGTTAGATCAGATGGCAAATTGGATTTGGTGCTAGGTCTTTCCCTTTAGGTTTTACCCCAACAATGTTTTCATTAGTTTCGCTCACTCTCGAAATCAAGCATTTTACAGCAGGTTGGAGCAGCCTGTATCTCAGCACAGGAATAAGGTAGGGAAGAATTCAAATGCTCATTTTGACTGCCTCCAGAAGTTAGATCAGATGGCAAATTGGATTTGGTGCTAGGTCTTTCCCTTTAGGTTTTACCCCAACAATGTTTTCATTAGTTTCGCTCACTCTCGAAATCAAGCATTTTACAGCAGGTTGGAGCAGCCTGTATCTCAGCACAGGAATAAGGTAGGGAAGAATTCTAAGGATCATTTTGACTGCCTCCAGAAGTTAGATCAGATGGCAAATTGGATTTGGTGCTAGGTCTTTCCCTTTAGGTTTTACCCCAACAATGTTTTCATTAGTTTCGCTCACTCTCGAAATCAAGCATTTTACAGCAGGTTGGAGCAGCCTGTATCTCAGCACAGGAATAAGGTAGGGAAGAATTCTAAGGATCATTTTGACTGCCTCCAGAAGTTAGATCAGATGGCAAATTGGATTTGGTGCTAGGTCTTTCCCTTTAGGTTTTACCCCAACAATGTTTTCATTAGTTTCGCTCACTCTCGAAATCAAGCATTTTACAGCAGGTTGGAGCAGCCTGTATCTCAGCACAGGAATAAGGTAGGGAAGAATTCTAAGGATCAGTTTGACTGCCTCCAGAAGTTAGATCAGATGGCAAATTGGATTTGGTGCTAGGTCTTTCCCTTTAGGTTTTACCCCAACAATGTTTTCATTAGTTTCGCTCACTCTCGAAATCAAGCATTTTACAGCAGGTTGGAGCAGCCTGTATCTCAGCACAGGAATAAGGTAGGGAAGAATTCTAAGGATCATTTTGACTGCCTCCAGAAGTTAGATCAGATGGCAAATTGGATTTGGTGCTAGGTCTTTCCCTTTAGGTTTTACCCCAACAATGTTTTCATTAGTTTCGCTCACTCTCGAAATCAAGCATTTTACAGCAGGTTGGAGCAGCCTGTATCTCAGCACAGGAATAAGGTAGGGAAGAATTCTAAGGCTCATTTTGACTGCCTCCAGAAGTTAGATCAGATGGCAAATTGGATTTGGTGCTAGGTCTTTCCCTTTAGGTTTTACCCCAACAATGTTTTCATTAGTTTCGCTCACTCTCGAAATCAAGCATTTTACAGCAGGTTGGAGCAGCCTGTATCTCAGCACAGGAATAAGGTAGGGAAGAATTCAAATGCTCATTTTGACTGCCTCCAGAAGTTAGATCAGATGGCAAATTGGATTTGGTGCTAGGTCTTTCCCTTTAGGTTTTACCCCAACAATGTTTTCATTAGTTTCGCTCACTCTCGAAATCAAGCATTTTACAGCAGGTTGGAGCAGCCTGTATCTCAGCACAGGAATAAGGTAGGGAAGAATTCTAAGGCTCATTTTGACTGCCTCCAGAAGTTAGATCAGATGGCAAATTGGATTTGGTGCTAGGTCTTTCCCTTTAGGTTTTACCCCAACAATGTTTTCATTAGTTTCGCTCACTCTCGAAATCAAGCATTTTACAGCAGGTTGGAGCAGCCTGTATCTCAGCACAGGAATAAGGTAGGGAAGAATTCTAAGGATCATTTTGACTGCCTCCAGAAGTTAGATCAGATGGCAAATTGGATTTGGTGCTAGGTCTTTCCCTTTAGGTTTTACCCCAACAATGTTTTCATTAGTTTCGCTCACTCTCGAAATCAAGCATTTTACAGCAGGTTGGAGCAGCCTGTATCTCAGCACAGGAATAAGGTAGGGAAGAATTCTAAGGATCATTTTGACTGCCTCCAGAAGTTAGATCAGATGGCAAATTGGATTTGGTGCTAGGTCTTTCCCTTTAGGTTTTACCCCAACAATGTTTTCATTAGTTTCGCTCACTCTCGAAATCAAGCATTTTACAGCAGGTTGGAGCAGCCTGTATCTCAGCACAGGAATAAGGTAGGGAAGAATTCTAAGGATCATTTTGACTGCCTCCAGAAGTTAGATCAGATGGCAAATTGGATTTGGTGCTAGGTCTTTCCCTTTAGGTTTTACCCCAACAATGTTTTCATTAGTTTCGCTCACTCTCGAAATCAAGCATTTTACAGCAGGTTGGAGCAGCCTGTATCTCAGCACAGGAATAAGGTAGGGAAGAATTCTAAGGATCATTTTGACTGCCTCCAGAAGTTAGATCAGATGGCAAATTGGATTTGGTGCTAGGTCTTTCCCTTTAGGTTTTACCCCAACAATGTTTTCATTAGTTTCGCTCACTCTCGAAATCAAGCATTTTACAGCAGGTTGGAGCAGCCTGTATCTCAGCACAGGAATAAGGTAGGGAAGAATTCTAAGGATCATTTTGACTGCCTCCAGAAGTTAGATCAGATGGCAAATTGGATTTGGTGCTAGGTCTTTCCCTTTAGGTTTTACCCCAACAATGTTTTCATTAGTTTCGCTCACTCTCGAAATCAAGCATTTTACAGCAGGTTGGAGCAGCCTGTATCTCAGCACAGGAATAAGGTAGGGAAGAATTCTAAGGCTCATTTTGACTGCCTCCAGAAGTTAGATCAGATGGCAAATTGGATTTGGTGCTAGGTCTTTCCCTTTAGGTTTTACCCCAACAATGTTTTCATTAGTTTCGCTCACTCTCGAAATCAAGCATTTTACAGCAGGTTGGAGCAGCCTATATCTCAGCACAGGAATAAGGTAGGGAAGAATTCAAATGCTCATTTTGACTGCCTCCAGAAGTTAGATCAGATGGCAAATTGGATTTGGTGCTAGGTCTTTCCCTTTAGGTTTTACCCCAACAATGTTTTCATTAGTTTCGCTCACTCTCGAAATCAAGCATTTTACAGCAGGTTGGAGCAACCTGTATCTCAGCACAGGAATAAGGTAGGGAAGAATTCTAAGGATCATTTTGACTGCCTCCAGAAGTTAGATCAGATGGCAAATTGGATTTGGTGCTAGGTCTTTCCCTTTAGGTTTTACCCCAACAATGTTTTCATTAGTTTCGCTCACTCTCGAAATCAAGCATTTTACAGCAGGTTGGAGCAGCCTGTATCTCAGCACAGGAATAAGGTAGGGAAGAATTCTAAGGATCATTTTGACTGTCTCCAGAAGTTAGATCAGATGGCAAATTGGATTTGGTGCTAGGTCTTTCCCTTTAGGTTTTACCCCAACAATGTTTTCATTAGTTTCGCTCACTCTCGAAATCAAGCATTTTACAGCAGGTTGGAGCAGCCTGTATCTCAGCACAGGAATAAGGTAGGGAAGAATTCTAAGGATCAGTTTGACTGCCTCCAGAAGTTAGATCAGATGGCAAATTGGATTTGGTGCTAGGTCTTTCCCTTTAGGTTTTACCCCAACAATGTTTTCATTAGTTTCGCTCACTCTCGAAATCAAGCATTTTACAGCAGGTTGGAGCAGCCTGTATCTCAGCACAGGAATAAGGTAGGGAAGAATTCTAAGGATCATTTTGACTGTCTCCAGAAGTTAGATCAGATGGCAAATTGGATTTGGTGCTAGGTCTTTCCCTTTAGGTTTTACCCCAACAATGTTTTCATTAGTTTCGCTCACTCTCGAAATCAAGCATTTTACAGCAGGTTGGAGCAGCCTGTATCTCAGCACAGGAATAAGGTAGGGAAGAATTCTAAGGCTCATTTTGACTGCCTCCAGAAGTTAGATCAGATGGCAAATTGGATTTGGTGCTAGGTCTTTCCCTTTAGGTTTTACCCCAACAATGTTTTCATTAGTTTCGCTCACTCTCGAAATCAAGCATTTTACAGCAGGTTGGAGCAGCCTGTATCTCAGCACAGGAATAAGGTAGGGAAGAATTCAAATGCTCATTTTGACTGCCTCCAGAAGTTAGATCAGATGGCAAATTGGATTTGGTGCTAGGTCTTTCCCTTTAGGTTTTACCCCAACAATGTTTTCATTAGTTTCGCTCACTCTCGAAATCAAGCATTTTACAGCAGGTTGGAGCAGCCTGTATCTCAGCACAGGAATAAGGTAGGGAAGAATTCTAAGGATCATTTTGACTGTCTCCAGAAGTTAGATCAGATGGCAAATTGGATTTGGTGCTAGGTCTTTCCCTTTAGGTTTTACCCCAACAATGTTTTCATTAGTTTCGCTCACTCTCGAAATCAAGCATTTTACAGCAGGTTGGAGCAGCCTGTATCTCAGCACAGGAATAAGGTAGGGAAGAATTCAAATGCTCATTTTGACTGCCTCCAGAAGTTAGATCAGATGGCAAATTGGATTTGGTGCTAGGTCTTTCCCTTTAGGTTTTACCCCAACAATGTTTTCATTAGTTTCGCTCACTCTCGAAATCAAGCATTTTACAGCAGGTTGGAGCAGCCTGTATCTCAGCACAGGAATAAGGTAGGGAAGAATTCTAAGGATCATTTTGACTGCCTCCAGAAGTTAGATCAGATGGCAAATTGGATTTGGTGCTAGGTCTTTCCCTTTAGGTTTTACCCCAACAATGTTTTCATTAGTTTCGCTCACTCTCGAAATCAAGCATTTTACAGCAGGTTGGAGCAGCCTGTATCTCAGCACAGGAATAAGGTAGGGAAGAATTCTAAGGATCATTTTGACTGCCTCCAGAAGTTAGATCAGATGGCAAATTGGATTTGGTGCTAGGTCTTTCCCTTTAGGTTTTACCCCAACAATGTTTTCATTAGTTTCGCTCACTCTCGAAATCAAGCATTTTACAGCAGGTTGGAGCAGCCTGTATCTCAGCACAGGAATAAGGTAGGGAAGAATTCAAATGCTCATTTTGACTGCCTCCAGAAGTTAGATCAGATGGCAAATTGGATTTGGTGCTAGGTCTTTCCCTTTAGGTTTTACCCCAACAATGTTTTCATTAGTTTCGCTCACTCTCGAAATCAAGCATTTTACAGCAGGTTGGAGCAGCCTGTATCTCAGCACAGGAATAAGGTAGGGAAGAATTCTAAGGCTCATTTTGACTGCCTCCAGAAGTTAGATCAGATGGCAAATTGGATTTGGTGCTAGGTCTTTCCCTTTAGGTTTTACCCCAACAATGTTTTCATTAGTTTCGCTCACTCTCGAAATCAAGCATTTTACAGCAGGTTGGAGCAGCCTGTATCTCAGCACAGGAATAAGGTAGGGAAGAATTCTAAGGATCATTTTGACTGCCTCCAGAAGTTAGATCAGATGGCAAATTGGATTTGGTGCTAGGTCTTTCCCTTTAGGTTTTACCCCAACAATGTTTTCATTAGTTTCGCTCACTCTCGAAATCAAGCATTTTACAGCAGGTTGGAGCAGCCTGTATCTCAGCACAGGAATAAGGTAGGGAAGAATTCTAAGGATCATTTTGACTGCCTCCAGAAGTTAGATCAGATGGCAAATTGGATTTGGTGCTAGGTCTTTCCTTTTAGGTTTTACCCCAACAATGTTTTCATTAGTTTCGCTCACTCTCGAAATCAAGCATTTTACAGCAGGTTGGAGCAGCCTGTATCTCAGCACAGGAATAAGGTAGGGAAGAATTCTAAGGATCATTTTGACTGCCTCCAGAAGTTAGATCAGATGGCAAATTGGATTTGGTGCTAGGTCTTTCCCTTTAGGTTTTACCCCAACAATGTTTTCATTAGTTTCGCTCACTCTCGAAATCAAGCATTTTACAGCAGGTTGGAGCAGCCTGTATCTCAGCACAGGAATAAGGTAGGGAAGAATTCTAAGGCTCATTTTGACTGCCTCCAGAAGTTAGATCAGATGGCAAATTGGATTTGGTGCTAGGTCTTTCCCTTTAGGTTTTACCCCAACAATGTTTTCATTAGTTTCGCTCACTCTCGAAATCAAGCATTTTACAGCAGGTTGGAGCAGCCTATATCTCAGCACAGGAATAAGGTAGGGAAGAATTCAAATGCTCATTTTGACTGCCTCCAGAAGTTAGATCAGATGGCAAATTGGATTTGGTGCTAGGTCTTTCCCTTTAGGTTTTACCCCAACAATGTTTTCATTAGTTTCGCTCACTCTCGAAATCAAGCATTTTACAGCAGGTTGGAGCAACCTGTATCTCAGCACAGGAATAAGGTAGGGAAGAATTCTAAGGCTCATTTTGACTGCCTCCAGAAGTTAGATCAGATGGCAAATTGGATTTGGTGCTAGGTCTTTCCCTTTAGGTTTTACCCCAACAATGTTTTCATTAGTTTCGCTCACTCTCGAAATCAAGCATTTTACAGCAGGTTGGAGCAGCCTGTATCTCAGCACAGGAATAAGGTAGGGAAGAATTCTAAGGATCATTTTGACTGTCTCCAGAAGTTAGATCAGATGGCAAATTGGATTTGGTGCTAGGTCTTTCCCTTTAGGTTTTACCCCAACAATGTTTTCATTAGTTTCGCTCACTCTCGAAATCAAGCATTTTACAGCAGGTTGGAGCAGCCTGTATCTCAGCACAGGAATAAGGTAGGGAAGAATTCTAAGGATCATTTTGACTGCCTCCAGAAGTTAGATCAGATGGCAAATTGGATTTGGTGCTAGGTCTTTCCCTTTAGGTTTTACCCCAACAATGTTTTCATTAGTTTCGCTCACTCTCGAAATCAAGCATTTTACAGCAGGTTGGAGCAGCCTGTATCTCAGCACAGGAATAAGGTAGGGAAGAATTCTAAGGATCATTTTGACTGTCTCCAGAAGTTAGATCAGATGGCAAATTGGATTTGGTGCTAGGTCTTTCCCTTTAGGTTTTACCCAAACAATGTTTTCATTAGTTTCGCTCACTCTCGAAATCAAGCATTTTACAGCAGGTTGGAGCAGCCTGTATCTCAGCACAGGAATAAGGTAGGGAAGAATTCTAAGGCTCATTTTGACTGCCTCCAGAAGTTAGATCAGATGGCAAATTGGATTTGGTGCTAGGTCTTTCCCTTTAGGTTTTACCCCAACAATGTTTTCATTAGTTTCGCTCACTCTCGAAATCAAGCATTTTACAGCAGGTTGGAGCAGCCTGTATCTCAGCACAGGAATAAGGTAGGGAAGAATTCAAATGCTCATTTTGACTGCCTCCAGAAGTTAGATCAGATGGCAAATTGGATTTGGTGCTAGGTCTTTCCCTTTAGGTTTTACCCCAACAATGTTTTCATTAGTTTCGCTCACTCTCGAAATCAAGCATTTTACAGCAGGTTGGAGCAGCCTGTATCTCAGCACAGGAATAAGGTAGGGAAGAATTCTAAGGATCATTTTGACTGTCTCCAGAAGTTAGATCAGATGGCAAATTGGATTTGGTGCTAGGTCTTTCCCTTTAGGTTTTACCCCAACAATGTTTTCATTAGTTTCGCTCACTCTCGAAATCAAGCATTTTACAGCAGGTTGGAGCAGCCTGTATCTCAGCACAGGAATAAGGTAGGGAAGAATTCAAATGCTCATTTTGACTGCCTCCAGAAGTTAGATCAGATGGCAAATTGGATTTGGTGCTAGGTCTTTCCCTTTAGGTTTTACCCCAACAATGTTTTCATTAGTTTCGCTCACTCTCGAAATCAAGCATTTTACAGCAGGTTGGAGCAGCCTGTATCTCAGCACAGGAATAAGGTAGGGAAGAATTCTAAGGCTCATTTTGACTGCCTCCAGAAGTTAGATCAGATGGCAAATTGGATTTGGTGCTAGGTCTTTCCCTTTAGGTTTTACCCCAACAATGTTTTCATTAGTTTCGCTCACTCTCGAAATCAAGCATTTTACAGCAGGTTGGAGCAGCCTGTATCTCAGCACAGGAATAAGGTAGGGAAGAATTCTAAGGATCATTTTGACTGCCTCCAGAAGTTAGATCAGATGGCAAATTGGATTTGGTGCTAGGTCTTTCCCTTTAGGTTTTACCCCAACAATGTTTTCATTAGTTTCGCTCACTCTCGAAATCAAGCATTTTACAGCAGGTTGGAGCAGCCTGTATCTCAGCACAGGAATAAGGTAGGGAAGAATTCTAAGGATCATTTTGACTGCCTCCAGAAGTTAGATCAGATGGCAAATTGGATTTGGTGCTAGGTCTTTCCCTTTAGGTTTTACCCCAACAATGTTTTCATTAGTTTCGCTCACTCTCGAAATCAAGCATTTTACAGCAGGTTGGAGCAGCCTGTATCTCAGCACAGGAATAAGGTAGGGAAGAATTCTAAGGATCATTTTGACTGCCTCCAGAAGTTAGATCAGATGGCCAATGCAATTTGGTGCTAGGTCTTTCCCTTTAGGTTTTACCCCAACAATGTTTTCATTAGTTTCGCTCACTCTCGAAATCAAGCATTTTACAGCAGGTTGGAGCAGCCTGTATCTCAGCACAGGAATAAGGTAGGGAAGAATTCTAAGGATCATTTTGACTGCCTCCAGAAGTTAGATCAGATGGCAAATTGGATTTGGTGCTAGGTCTTTCCCTTTAGGTTTTACCCCAACAATGTTTTCATTAGTTTTGCTCACTCTCGAAATCAAGCATTTTACAGCAGGTTGGAGCAGCCTGTATCTCAGCACAGGAATAAGGTAGGGAAGAATTCTAAGGCTCATTTTGACTGCCTCCAGAAGTTAGATCAGATGGCAAATTGGATTTGGTGCTAGGTCTTTCCCTTTAGGTTTTACCCCAACAATGTTTTCATTAGTTTCGCTCACTCTCGAAATCAAGCATTTTACAGCAGGTTGGAGCAGCCTGTATCTCAGCACAGGAATAAGGTAGGGAAGAATTCAAAGGCTCATTTTGACTGCCTCCAGAAGTTAGATCAGATGGCAAATTGGATTTGGTGCTAGGTCTTTCCCTTTAGGTTTTACCCCAACAATGTTTTCATTAGTTTCGCTCACTCTCGAAATCAAGCATTTTACAGCAGGTTGGAGCAGCCTGTATCTCAGCACAGGAATAAGGTAGGGAAGAATTCTAAGGCTCATTTTGACTGCCTCCAGAAGTTAGATCAGATGGCAAATTGGATTTGGTGCTAGGTCTTTCCCTTTAGGTTTTACCCCAACAATGTTTTCATTAGTTTCGCTCACTCTCGAAATCAAGCATTTTACAGCAGGTTGGAGCAGCCTGTATCTCAGCACAGGAATAAGGTAGGGAAGAATTCAAATGCTCATTTTGACTGCCTCCAGAAGTTAGATCAGATGGCAAATTGGATTTGGTGCTAGGTCTTTCCCTTTAGGTTTTACCCCAACAATGTTTTCATTAGTTTCGCTCACTCTCGAAATCAAGCATTTTACAGCAGGTTGGAGCAGCCTGTATCTCAGCACAGGAATAAGGTAGGGAAGAATTCTAAGGATCAGTTTGACTGCCTCCAGAAGTTAGATCAGATGGCAAATTGGATTTGGTGCTAGGTCTTTCCCTTTAGGTTTTACCCCAACAATGTTTTCATTAGTTTCGCTCACTCTCGAAATCAAGCATTTTACAGCAGGTTGGAGCAGCCTGTATCTCAGCACAGGAATAAGGTAGGGAAGAATTCTAAGGATCATTTTGACTGCCTCCAGAAGTTAGATCAGATGGCAAATTGGATTTGGTGCTAGGTCTTTCCCTTTAGGTTTTACCCCAACAATGTTTTCATTAGTTTCGCTCACTCTCGAAATCAAGCATTTTACAGCAGGTTGGAGCAGCCTGTATCTCAGCACAGGAATAAGGTAGGGAAGAATTCTAAGGATCAGTTTGACTGCCTCCAGAAGTTAGATCAGATGGCAAATTGGATTTGGTGCTAGGTCTTTCCCTTTAGGTTTTACCCCAACAATGTTTTCATTAGTTTCGCTCACTCTCGAAATCAAGCATTTTACAGCAGGTTGGAGCAGCCTGTATCTCAGCACAGGAATAAGGTAGGGAAGAATTCTAAGGCTCATTTTGACTGCCTCCAGAAGTTAGATCAGATGGCAAATTGGATTTGGTGCTAGGTCTTTCCCTTTAGGTTTTACCCCAACAATGTTTTCATTAGTTTCGCTCACTCTCGAAATCAAGCATTTTACAGCAGGTTGGAGCAGCCTGTATCTCAGCACAGGAATAAGGTAGGGAAGAATTCTAAGGATCATTTTGACTGCCTCCAGAAGTTAGATCAGATGGCAAATTGGATTTGGTGCTAGGTCTTTCCCTTTAGGTTTTACCCCAACAATGTTTTCATTAGTTTCGCTCACTCTCGAAATCAAGCATTTTACAGCAGGTTGGAGCAGCCTGTATCTCAGCACAGGAATAAGGTAGGGAAGAATTCTAAGGATCATTTTGACTGCCTCCAGAAGTTAGATCAGATGGCAAATTGGATTTGGTGCTAGGTCTTTCCCTTTAGGTTTTACCCCAACAATGTTTTCATTAGTTTCGCTCACTCTCGAAATCAAGCATTTTACAGCAGGTTGGAGCAGCCTGTATCTCAGCACAGGAATAAGGTAGGGAAGAATTCTAAGGCTCATTTTGACTGCCTCCAGAAGTTAGATCAGATGGCAAATTGGATTTGGTGCTAGGTCTTTCCCTTTAGGTTTTACCCCAACAATGTTTTCATTAGTTTCGCTCACTCTCGAAATCAAGCATTTTACAGCAGGTTGGAGCAGCCTGTATCTCAGCACAGGAATAAGCTAGGGAAGAATTCTAAGGCTCATTTTGACTGCCTCCAGAAGTTAGATCAGATGGCAAATTGGATTTGGTGCTAGGTCTTTCCCTTTAGGTTTTACCCCAACAATGTTTTCATTAGTTTCGCTCACTCTCGAAATCAAGCATTTTACAGCAGGTTGGAGCAGCCTGTATCTCAGCACAGGAATAAGGTAGGGAAGAATTCTAAGGCTCATTTTGACTGCCTCCAGAAGTTAGATCAGATGGCAAATTGGATTTGGTGCTAGGTCTTTCCCTTTAGGTTTTACCCCAACAATGTTTTCATTACTTTCGCTCACTCTCGAAATCAAGCATTTTACAGCAGGTTGGAGCAGCCTGTATCTCAGCACAGGAATAAGGTAGGGAAGAATTCTAAGGCTCATTTTGACTGCCTCCAGAAGTTAGATCAGATGGCAAATTGGATTTGGTGCTAGGTCTTTCCCTTTAGGTTTTACCCCAACAATGTTTTCATTAGTTTCGCTCACTCTCGAAATCAAGCATTTTACAGCAGGTTGGAGCAGCCTGTATCTCAGCACAGGAATAAGGTAGGGAAGAATTCTAAGGATCATTTTGACTGCCTCCAGAAGTTAGATCAGATGGCAAATTGGATTTGGTGCTAGGTCTTTCCCTTTAGGTTTTACCCCAACAATGTTTTCATTAGTTTCGCTCACTCTCGAAATCAAGCATTTTACAGCAGGTTGGAGCAGCCTGTATCTCAGCACAGGAATAAGGTAGGGAAGAATTCTAAGGATCATTTTGACTGCCTCCAGAAGTTAGATCAGATGGCAAATTGGATTTGGTGCTAGGTCTTTCCCTTTAGGTTTTACCCCAACAATGTTTTCATTAGTTTCGCTCACTCTCGAAATCAAGCATTTTACAGCAGGTTGGAGCAGCCTGTATCTCAGCACAGGAATAAGGTAGGGAAGAATTCTAAGGCTCATTTTGACTGCCTCCAGAAGTTAGATCAGATGGCAAATTGGATTTGGTGCTAGGTCTTTCCCTTTAGGTTTTACCCCAACAATGTTTTCATTAGTTTCGCTCACTCTCGAAATCAAGCATTTTACAGCAGGTTGGAGCAGCCTGTATCTCAGCACAGGAATAAGGTAGGGAAGAATTCTAAGGCTCATTTTGACTGCCTCCAGAAGTTAGATCAGATGGCAAATTGGATTTGGTGCTAGGTCTTTCCCTTTAGGTTTTACCCCAACAATGTTTTCATTAGTTTCGCTCACTCTCGAAATCAAGCATTTTACAGCAGGTTGGAGCAGCCTGTATCTCAGCACAGGAATAAGGTAGGGAAGAATTCTAAGGCTCATTTTGACTGCCTCCAGAAGTTAGATCAGATGGCAAATTGGATTTGGTGCTAGGTCTTTCCCTTTAGGTTTTACCCCAACAATGTTTTCATTAGTTTCGCTCACTCTCGAAATCAAGCATTTTACAGCAGGTTGGAGCAGCCTGTATCTCAGCACAGGAATAAGGTAGGGAAGAATTCTAAGGATCATTTTGACTGCCTCCAGAAGTTAGATCAGATGGCAAATTGGATTTGGTGCTAGGTCTTTCCCTTTAGGTTTTACCCCAACAATGTTTTCATTAGTTTCGCTCACTCTCGAAATCAAGCATTTTACAGCAGGTTGGAGCAGCCTGTATCTCAGCACAGGAATAAGCTAGGGAAGAATTCTAAGGATCATTTTGACTGCCTCCAGAAGTTAGATCAGATGGCAAATTGGATTTGGTGCTAGGTCTTTCCCTTTAGGTTTTACCCCAACAATGTTTTCATTAGTTTCGCTCACTCTCGAAATCAAGCATTTTACAGCAGGTTGGAGCAGCCTGTATCTCAGCACAGGAATAAGGTAGGGAAGAATTCTAAGGATCATTTTGACTGCCTCCAGAAGTTAGATCAGATGGCAAATTGGATTTGGTGCTAGGTCTTTCCCTTTAGGTTTTACCCCAACAATGTTTTCATTAGTTTCGCTCACTCTCGAAATCAAGCATTTTACAGCAGGTTGGAGCAGCCTGTATCTCAGCACAGGAATAAGCTAGGGAAGAATTCTAAGGATCATTTTGACTGCCTCCAGAAGTTAGATCAGATGGCAAATTGGATTTGGTGCTAGGTCTTTCCCTTTAGGTTTTACCCCAACAATGTTTTCATTAGTTTCGCTCACTCTCGAAATCAAGCATTTTACAGCAGGTTGGAGCAGCCTGTATCTCAGCACAGGAATAAGGTAGGGAAGAATTCTAAGGATCATTTTGACTGCCTCCAGAAGTTAGATCAGATGGCAAATTGGATTTGGTGCTAGGTCTTTCCCTTTAGGTTTTACCCCAACAATGTTTTCATTAGTTTCGCTCACTCTCGAAATCAAGCATTTTACAGCAGGTTGGAGCAGCCTGTATCTCAGCACAGGAATAAGGTAGGGAAGAATTCTAAGGATCATTTTGACTGCCTCCAGAAGTTAGATCAGATGGCAAATTGGATTTGGTGCTAGGTCTTTCCCTTTAGGTTTTACCCCAACAATGTTTTCATTAGTTTCGCTCACTCTCGAAATCAAGCATTTTACAGCAGGTTGGAGCAGCCTGTATCTCAGCACAGGAATAAGGTAGGGAAGAATTCTAAGGATCATTTTGACTGCCTCCAGAAGTTAGATCAGATGGCAAATTGGATTTGGTGCTAGGTCTTTCCCTTTAGGTTTTACCCCAACAATGTTTTCATTAGTTTCGCTCACTCTCGAAATCAAGCATTTTACAGCAGGTTGGAGCAGCCTGTATCTCAGCACAGGAATAAGGTAGGGAAGAATTCTAAGGATCATTTTGACTGCCTCCAGAAGTTAGATCAGATGGCAAATTGGATTTGGTGCTAGGTCTTTCCCTTTAGGTTTTACCCCAACAATGTTTTCATTAGTTTCGCTCACTCTCGAAATCAAGCATTTTACAGCAGGTTGGAGCAGCCTGTATCTCAGCACAGGAATAAGCTAGGGAAGAATTCTAAGGATCATTTTGACTGCCTCCAGAAGTTAGATCAGATGGCAAATTGGATTTGGTGCTAGGTCTTTCCCTTTAGGTTTTACCCCAACAATGTTTTCATTAGTTTCGCTCACTCTCGAAATCAAGCATTTTACAGCAGGTTGGAGCAGCCTGTATCTCAGCACAGGAATAAGGTAGGGAAGAATTCTAAGGCTCATTTTGACTGCCTCCAGAAGTTAGATCAGATGGCAAATTGGATTTGGTGCTAGGTCTTTCCCTTTAGGTTTTACCCCAACAATGTTTTCATTAGTTTCGCTCACTCTCGAAATCAAGCATTTTACAGCAGGTTGGAGCAGCCTGTATCTCAGCACAGGAATAAGGTAGGGAAGAATTCTAAGGCTCATTTTGACTGCCTCCAGAAGTTAGATCAGATGGCAAATTGGATTTGGTGCTAGGTCTTTCCCTTTAGGTTTTACCCCAACAATGTTTTCATTAGTTTCGCTCACTCTCGAAATCAAGCATTTTACAGCAGGTTGGAGCAGCCTGTATCTCAGCACAGGAATAAGGTAGGGAAGAATTCTAAGGCTCATTTTGACTGCCTCCAGAAGTTAGATCAGATGGCAAATTGGATTTGGTGCTAGGTCTTTCCCTTTAGGTTTTACCCCAACAATGTTTTCATTAGTTTCGCTCACTCTCGAAATCAAGCATTTTACAGCAGGTTGGAGCAGCCTGTATCTCAGCACAGGAATAAGGTAGGGAAGAATTCAAATGCTCATTTTGACTGCCTCCAGAAGTTAGATCAGATGGCAAATTGGATTTGGTGCTAGGTCTTTCCCTTTAGGTTTTACCCCAACAATGTTTTCATTAGTTTCGCTCACTCTCGAAATCAAGCATTTTACAGCAGGTTGGAGCAGCCTGTATCTCAGCACAGGAATAAGGTAGGGAAGAATTCTAAGGCTCATTTTGACTGCCTCCAGAAGTTAGATCAGATGGCAAATTGGATTTGGTGCTAGGTCTTTCCCTTTAGGTTTTACCCCAACAATGTTTTCATTAGTTTCACTCACTCTCGAAATCAAGCATTTTACAGCAGGTTGGAGCAGCCTGTATCTCAGCACAGGAATAAGGTAGGGAAGAATTCTAAGGCTCATTTTGACTGCCTCCAGAAGTTAGATCAGATGGCAAATTGGATTTGGTGCTAGGTCTTTCCCTTTAGGTTTTACCCCAACAATGTTTTCATTAGTTTCGCTCACTCTCGAAATCAAGCATTTTACAGCAGGTTGGAGCAGCCTGTATCTCAGCACAGGAATAAGGTAGGGAAGAATTCTAAGGCTCATTTTGACTGCCTCCAGAAGTTAGATCAGATGGCAAATTGGATTTGGTGCTAGGTCTTTCCCTTTAGGTTTTACCCCAACAATGTTTTCATTAGTTTCGCTCACTCTCGAAATCAAGCATTTTACAGCAGGTTGGAGCAGCCTGTATCTCAGCACAGGAATAAGGTAGGGAAGAATTCTAAGGCTCATTTTGACTGCCTCCAGAAGTTAGATCAGATGGCAAATTGGATTTGGTGCTAGGTCTTTCCCTTTAGGTTTTACCCCAACAATGTTTTCATTAGTTTCGCTCACTCTCGAAATCAAGCATTTTACAGCAGGTTGGAGCAGCCTGTATCTCAGCACAGGAATAAGGTAGGGAAGAATTCTAAGGCTCATTTTGACTGCCTCCAGAAGTTAGATCAGATGGCAAATTGGATTTGGTGCTAGGTC
Source organism: Melanerpes formicivorus (assembly GCF_026170545.1). Lineage (NCBI taxonomy): Eukaryota > Metazoa > Chordata > Aves > Piciformes > Picidae > Melanerpes > Melanerpes formicivorus. The sequence continues at coordinate 33,461 of NW_027142768.1, read as the reverse complement.
TTTCCCTTTAGGTTTTACCCCAACAATGTTTTCATTAGTTTCGCTCACTCTCGAAATCAAGCATTTTACAGCAGGTTGGAGCAGCCTGTATCTCAGCACAGGAATAAGGTAGGGAAGAATTCTAAGGATCATTTTGACTGCCTCCAGAAGTTAGATCAGATGGCAAATTGGATTTGGTGCTAGGTCTTTCCCTTTAGGTTTTACCCCAACAATGTTTTCATTAGTTTCGCTCACTCTCGAAATCAAGCATTTTACAGCAGGTTGGAGCAGCCTGTATCTCAGCACAGGAATAAGGTAGGGAAGAATTCAAATGCTCATTTTGACTGCCTCCAGAAGTTAGATCAGATGGCAAATTGGATTTGGTGCTAGGTCTTTCCCTTTAGGTTTTACCCCAACAATGTTTTCATTAGTTTCGCTCACTCTCGAAATCAAGCATTTTACAGCAGGTTGGAGCAGCCTGTATCTCAGCACAGGAATAAGGTAGGGAAGAATTCAAATGCTCATTTTGACTGCCTCCAGAAGTTAGATCAGATGGCAAATTGGATTTGGTGCTAGGTCTTTCCCTTTAGGTTTTACCCCAACAATGTTTTCATTAGTTTCGCTCACTCTCGAAATCAAGCATTTTACAGCAGGTTGGAGCAGCCTGTATCTCAGCACAGGAATAAGGTAGGGAAGAATTCTAAGGATCATTTTGACTGCCTCCAGAAGTTAGATCAGATGGCAAATTGGATTTGGTGCTAGGTCTTTCCCTTTAGGTTTTACCCCAACAATGTTTTCATTAGTTTCGCTCACTCTCGAAATGAAGCATTTTACAGCAGGTTGGAGCAGCCTGTATCTCAGCACAGGAATAAGGTAGGGAAGAATTCTAAGGATCAGTTTGACTGCCTCCAGAAGTTAGATCAGATGGCAAATTGGATTTGGTGCTAGGTCTTTCCCTTTAGGTTTTACCCCAACAATGTTTTCATTAGTTTCGCTCACTCTCGAAATCAAGCATTTTACAGCAGGTTGGAGCAGCCTGTATCTCAGCACAGGAATAAGCTAGGGAAGAATTCTAAGGCTCATTTTGACTGCCTCCAGAAGTTAGATCAGATGGCAAATTGGATTTGGTGCTAGGTCTTTCCCTTTAGGTTTTACCCCAACAATGTTTTCATTAGTTTCGCTCACTCTCGAAATCAAGCATTTTACAGCAGGTTGGAGCAGCCTGTATCTCAGCACAGGAATAAGGTAGGGAAGAATTCTAAGGATCATTTTGACTGCCTCCAGAAGTTAGATCAGATGGCAAATTGGATTTGGTGCTAGGTCTTTCCCTTTAGGTTTTACCCCAACAATGTTTTCATTAGTTTCGCTCACTCTCGAAATCAAGCATTTTACAGCAGGTTGGAGCAGCCTGTATCTCAGCACAGGAATAAGGTAGGGAAGAATTCTAAGGATCATTTTGACTGCCTCCAGAAGTTAGATCAGATGGCAAATTGGATTTGGTGCTAGGTCTTTCCCTTTAGGTTTTACCCCAACAATGTTTTCATTAGTTTCGCTCACTCTCGAAATCAAGCATTTTACAGCAGGTTGGAGCAGCCTGTATCTCAGCACAGGAATAAGGTAGGGAAGAATTCTAAGGCTCATTTTGACTGCCTCCAGAAGTTAGATCAGATGGCAAATTGGATTTGGTGCTAGGTCTTTCCCTTTAGGTTTTACCCCAACAATGTTTTCATTAGTTTCGCTCACTCTCGAAATCAAGCATTTTACAGCAGGTTGGAGCAGCCTGTATCTCAGCACAGGAATAAGGTAGGGAAGAATTCTAAGGATCATTTTGACTGCCTCCAGAAGTTAGATCAGATGGCAAATTGGATTTGGTGCTAGGTCTTTCCCTTTAGGTTTTACCCCAACAATGTTTTCATTAGTTTCGCTCACTCTCGAAATCAAGCATTTTACAGCAGGTTGGAGCAGCCTGTATCTCAGCACAGGAATAAGGTAGGGAAGAATTCTAAGGATCAGTTTGACTGCCTCCAGAAGTTAGATCAGATGGCAAATTGGATTTGGTGCTAGGTCTTTCCCTTTAGGTTTTACCCCAACAATGTTTTCATTAGTTTCGCTCACTCTCGAAATCAAGCATTTTACAGCAGGTTGGAGCAGCCTGTATCTCAGCACAGGAATAAGGTAGGGAAGAATTCTAAGGATCATTTTGACTGCCTCCAGAAGTTAGATCAGATGGCAAATTGGATTTGGTGCTAGGTCTTTCCCTTTAGGTTTTACCCCAACAATGTTTTCATTAGTTTCGCTCACTCTCGAAATCAAGCATTTTACAGCAGGTTGGAGCAGCCTGTATCTCAGCACAGGAATAAGGTAGGGAAGAATTCTAAGGCTCATTTTGACTGCCTCCAGAAGTTAGATCAGATGGCAAATTGGATTTGGTGCTAGGTCTTTCCCTTTAGGTTTTACCCCAACAATGTTTTCATTAGTTTCGCTCACTCTCGAAATCAAGCATTTTACAGCAGGTTGGAGCAGCCTGTATCTCAGCACAGGAATAAGCTAGGGAAGAATTCTAAGGCTCATTTTGACTGCCTCCAGAAGTTAGATCAGATGGCAAATTGGATTTGGTGCTAGGTCTTTCCCTTTAGGTTTTACCCCAACAATGTTTTCATTAGTTTCGCTCACTCTCGAAATCAAGCATTTTACAGCAGGTTGGAGCAGCCTGTATCTCAGCACAGGAATAAGGTAGGGAAGAATTCTAAGGATCATTTTGACTGCCTCCAGAAGTTAGATCAGATGGCAAATTGGATTTGGTGCTAGGTCTTTCCCTTTAGGTTTTACCCCAACAATGTTTTCATTAGTTTCGCTCACTCTCGAAATCAAGCATTTTACAGCAGGTTGGAGCAGCCTGTATCTCAGCACAGGAATAAGGTAGGGAAGAATTCTAAGGATCAGTTTGACTGCCTCCAGAAGTTAGATCAGATGGCAAATTGGATTTGGTGCTAGGTCTTTCCCTTTAGGTTTTACCCCAACAATGTTTTCATTAGTTTCGCTCACTCTCGAAATCAAGCATTTTACAGCAGGTTGGAGCAGCCTGTATCTCAGCACAGGAATAAGGTAGGGAAGAATTCAAATGCTCATTTTGACTGCCTCCAGAAGTTAGATCAGATGGCAAATTGGATTTGGTGCTAGGTCTTTCCCTTTAGGTTTTACCCCAACAATGTTTTCATTAGTTTCGCTCACTCTCGAAATCAAGCATTTTACAGCAGGTTGGAGCAGCCTGTATCTCAGCACAGGAATAAGGTAGGGAAGAATTCTAAGGCTCATTTTGACTGCCTCCAGAAGTTAGATCAGATGGCAAATTGGATTTGGTGCTAGGTCTTTCCCTTTAGGTTTTACCCCAACAATGTTTTCATTAGTTTCACTCACTCTCGAAATCAAGCATTTTACAGCAGGTTGGAGCAGCCTGTATCTCAGCACAGGAATAAGGTAGGGAAGAATTCTAAGGCTCATTTTGACTGCCTCCAGAAGTTAGATCAGATGGCAAATTGGATTTGGTGCTAGGTCTTTCCCTTTAGGTTTTACCCCAACAATGTTTTCATTAGTTTCGCTCACTCTCGAAATCAAGCATTTTACAGCAGGTTGGAGCAGCCTGTATCTCAGCACAGGAATAAGGTAGGGAAGAATTCTAAGGCTCATTTTGACTGCCTCCAGAAGTTAGATCAGATGGCAAATTGGATTTGGTGCTAGGTCTTTCCCTTTAGGTTTTACCCCAACAATGTTTTCATTAGTTTCGCTCACTCTCGAAATCAAGCATTTTACAGCAGGTTGGAGCAGCCTGTATCTCAGCACAGGAATAAGGTAGGGAAGAATTCTAAGGATCATTTTGACTGCCTCCAGAAGTTAGATCAAATGGCAAATTGGATTTGGTGCTAGGTCTTTCCCTTTAGGTTTTTACCCCAACAATGTTTTCATTAGTTTCGCTCACTCTCGAAATCAAGCATTTTACAGCAGGTTGGAGCAGCCTGTATCTCAGCACAGGAATAAGGTAGGAATAGAGTAAAGGATCATTTTGACTGCCTCCAGAAGTTAGATCAGATGGCAAATTGGATTTGGTGCTAGGTCTTTCCCTTTAGGTTTTACCCCAACAATGTTTTCATTAGTTTCGCTCACTCTCGAAATCAAGCATTTTACAGCAGGTTGGAGCAGCCTGTATCTCAGCACAGGAATAAGGTAGGGGAAGAATTCTAAGGCTCATTTTGACTGCCTCCAGAAGTTAGATCAGATGGCAAATTGGATTTGGTGCTAGGTCTTTCCCTTTAGGTTTTACCCCAACAATGTTTTCATTAGTTTCGCTCACTCTCGAAATCAAGCATTTTACAGCAGGTTGGAGCAGCCTGTATCTCAGCACAGGAATAAGGTAGGGAAGAATTCAAATGCTCATTTTGACTGCCTCCAGAAGTTAGATCAGATGGCAAATTGGATTTGGTGCTAGGTCTTTCCCTTTAGGTTTTACCCCAACAATGTTTTCATTAGTTTCGCTCACTCTCGAAATCAAGCATTTTACAGCAGGTTGGAGCAGCCTGTATCTCAGCACAGGAATAAGGTAGGGAAGAATTCTAAGGCTCATTTTGACTGCCTCCAGAAGTTAGATCAGATGGCAAATTGGATTTGGTGCTAGGTCTTTCCCTTTAGGTTTTACCCCAACAATGTTTTCATTAGTTTCGCTCACTCTCGAAATCAAGCATTTTACAGCAGGTTGGAGCAGCCTGTATCTCAGCACAGGAATAAGGTAGGGAAGAATTCTAAGGCTCATTTTGACTGCCTCCAGAAGTTAGATCAGATGGCAAATTGGATTTGGTGCTAGGTCTTTCCCTTTAGGTTTTACCCCAACAATGTTTTCATTAGTTTCGCTCACTCTCGAAATCAAGCATTTTACAGCAGGTTGGAGCAGCCTGTATCTCAGCACAGGAATAAGGTAGGGAAGAATTCAAATGCTCATTTTGACTGCCTCCAGAAGTTAGATCAGATGGCAAATTGGATTTGGTGCTAGGTCTTTCCCTTTAGGTTTTACCCCAACAATGTTTTCATTAGTTTCGCTCACTCTCGAAATCAAGCATTTTACAGCAGGTTGGAGCAGCCTGTATCTCAGCACAGGAATAAGGTAGGGAAGAATTCAAATGCTCATTTTGACTGCCTCCAGAAGTTAGATCAGATGGCAAATTGGATTTGGTGCTAGGTCTTTCCCTTTAGGTTTTACCCCAACAATGTTTTCATTAGTTTCGCTCACTCTCGAAATCAAGCATTTTACAGCAGGTTGGAGCAGCCTGTATCTCAGCACAGGAATAAGCTAGGGAAGAATTCTAAGGATCATTTTGACTGCCTCCAGAAGTTAGATCAGATGGCAAATTGGATTTGGTGCTAGGTCTTTCCCTTTAGGTTTTACCCCAACAATGTTTTCATTAGTTTCGCTCACTCTCGAAATGAAGCATTTTACAGCAGGTTGGAGCAGCCTGTATCTCAGCACAGGAATAAGGTAGGGAAGAATTCTAAGGATCATTTTGACTGCCTCCAGAAGTTAGATCAGATGGCAAATTGGATTTGGTGCTAGGTCTTTCCCTTTAGGTTTTACCCAACAATGTTTTCATTAGTTTCGCTCACTCTCGAAATCAAGCATTTTACAGCAGGTTGGAGCAGCCTGTATCTCAGCACAGGAATAAGCTAGGGAAGAATTCTAAGGCTCATTTTGACTGCCTCCAGAAGTTAGATCAGATGGCAAATTGGATTTGGTGCTAGGTCTTTCCCTTTAGGTTTTACCCCAACAATGTTTTCATTAGTTTCGCTCACTCTCGAAATCAAGCATTTTACAGCAGGTTGGAGCAGCCTGTATCTCAGCACAGGAATAAGGTAGGGAAGAATTCTAAGGATCATTTTGACTGCCTCCAGAAGTTAGATCAGATGGCAAATTGGATTTGGTGCTAGGTCTTTCCCTTTAGGTTTTACCCCAACAATGTTTTCATTAGTTTCGCTCACTCTCGAAATCAAGCATTTTACAGCAGGTTGGAGCAGCCTGTATCTCAGCACAGGAATAAGGTAGGGAAGAATTCTAAGGCTCATTTTGACTGCCTCCAGAAGTTAGATCAGATGGCAAATTGGATTTGGTGCTAGGTCTTTCCCTTTAGGTTTTACCCCAACAATGTTTTCATTAGTTTCGCTCACTCTCGAAATCAAGCATTTTACAGCAGGTTGGAGCAGCCTGTATCTCAGCACAGGAATAAGGTAGGAAGAATTCTAAGGCTCATTTTGACTGCCTCCAGAAGTTAGATCAGATGGCAAATTGGATTTGGTGCTAGGTCTTTCCCTTAGGTTTTACCCCAACAATGTTTTCATTAGTTTCGCTCACTCTCGAAATCAAGCATTTTACAGCAGGTTGGAGCAGCCTGTATCTCAGCACAGGAATAAGGTAGGGAAGAATTCTAAGGCTCATTTTGACTGCCTCCAGAAGTTAGATCAGATGGCAAATTGGATTTGGTGCTAGGTCTTTCCCTTTAGGTTTTACCCCAACAATGTTTTCATTAGTTTCACTCACTCTCGAAATCAAGCATTTTACAGCAGGTTGGAGCAGCCTGTATCTCAGCACAGGAATAAGGTAGGGAAGAATTCTAAGGATCATTTTGACTGCCTCCAGAAGTTAGATCAGATGGCAAATTGGATTTGGTGCTAGGTCTTTCCCTTTAGGTTTTACCCCAACAATGTTTTCATTAGTTTCGCTCACTCTCGAAATCAAGCATTTTACAGCAGGTTGGAGCAGCCTGTATCTCAGCACAGGAATAAGCTAGGGAAGAATTCTAAGGCTCATTTTGACTGCCTCCAGAAGTTAGATCAGATGGCAAATTGGATTTGGTGCTAGGTCTTTCCCTTTAGGTTTTACCCCAACAATGTTTTCATTAGTTTCGCTCACTCTCGAAATCAAGCATTTTACAGCAGGTTGGAGCAGCCTGTATCTCAGCACAGGAATAAGGTAGGGAAGAATTCTAAGGATCATTTTGACTGCCTCCAGAAGTTAGATCAGATGGCAAATTGGATTTGGTGCTAGGTCTTTCCCTTTAGGTTTTACCCCAACAATGTTTTCATTAGTTTCGCTCACTCTCGAAATCAAGCATTTTACAGCAGGTTGGAGCAGCCTGTATCTCAGCACAGGAATAAGGTAGGGAAGAATTCTAAGGATCATTTTGACTGCCTCCAGAAGTTAGATCAGATGGCAAATTGGATTTGGTGCTAGGTCTTTCCCTTTAGGTTTTACCCCAACAATGTTTTCATTAGTTTCGCTCACTCTCGAAATCAAGCATTTTACAGCAGGTTGGAGCAGCCTGTATCTCAGCACAGGAATAAGGTAGGGAAGAATTCTAAGGCTCATTTTGACTGCCTCCAGAAGTTAGATCAGATGGCAAATTGGATTTGGTGCTAGGTCTTTCCCTTTAGGTTTTACCCCAACAATGTTTTCATTAGTTTTGCTCACTCTCGAAATCAAGCATTTTACAGCAGGTTGGAGCAGCCTGTATCTCAGCACAGGAATAAGGTAGGGAAGAATTCTAAGGCTCATTTTGACTGCCTCCAGAAGTTAGATCAGATGGCAAATTGGATTTGGTGCTAGGTCTTTCCCTTTAGGTTTTACCCCAACAATGTTTTCATTAGTTTCACTCACTCTCGAAATCAAGCATTTTACAGCAGGTTGGAGCAGCCTGTATCTCAGCACAGGAATAAGGTAGGGAAGAATTCTAAGGATCATTTTGACTGCCTCCAGAAGTTAGATCAGATGGCAAATTGGATTTGGTGCTAGGTCTTTCCCTTTAGGTTTTACCCCAACAATGTTTTCATTAGTTTCGCTCACTCTCGAAATCAAGCATTTTACAGCAGGTTGGAGCAGCCTGTATCTCAGCACAGGAATAAGGTAGGGAAGAATTCTAAGGATCATTTTGACTGCCTCCAGAAGTTAGATCAGATGGCAAATTGGATTTGGTGCTAGGTCTTTCCCTTTAGGTTTCACCCCAACAATGTTTTCATTAGTTTCGCTCACTCTCGAAATCAAGCATTTTACAGCAGGTTGGAGCAGCCTGTATCTCAGCACAGGAATAAGGTAGGGAAGAATTCTAAGGATCATTTTGACTGCCTCCAGAAGTTAGATCAGATGGCAAATTGGATTTGGTGCTAGGTCTTTCCCTTTAGGTTTTACCCCAACAATGTTTTCATTAGTTTCGCTCACTCTCGAAATCAAGCATTTTACAGCAGGTTGGAGCAGCCTGTATCTCAGCACAGGAATAAGGTAGGGAAGAATTCTAAGGATCATTTTGACTGCCTCCAGAAGTTAGATCAGATGGCAAATTGGATTTGGTGCTAGGTCTTTCCCTTTAGGTTTTACCCCAACAATGTTTTCATTAGTTTCGCTCACTCTCGAAATCAAGCATTTTACAGCAGGTTGGAGCAGCCTGTATCTCAGCACAGGAATAAGGTAGGGAAGAATTCTAAGGATCATTTTGACTGCCTCCAGAATTTAGATCAAATGGCAAATTGGATTTGGTGCTAGGTCTTTCCCTTTAGGTTTTACCCCAACAATGTTTTCATTAGTTTCGCTCACTCTCGAAATCAAGCATTTTACAGCAGGTTGGAGCAGCCTGTATCTCAGCACAGGAATAAGGTAGGGAAGAATTCTAAGGATCATTTTGACTGCCTCCAGAAGTTAGATCAGATGGCAAATTGGATTTGGTGCTAGGTCTTTCCCTTTAGGTTTTACCCCAACAATGTTTTCATTAGTTTCGCTCACTCTCGAAATCAAGCATTTTACAGCAGGTTGGAGCAGCCTGTATCTCAGCACAGGAATAAGGTAGGGAAGAATTCTAAGGCTCATTTGACTGCCTCCAGAAGTTAGATCAGATGGCAAATTGGATTTGGTGCTAGGTCTTTCCCTTTAGGTTTTACCCCAACAATGTTTTCATTAGTTTCGCTCACTCTCGAAATCAAGCATTTTACAGCAGGTTGGAGCAGCCTGTATCTCAGCACAGGAATAAGGTAGGGAAGAAATTCAAATGCTCATTTTGACTGCCTCCAGAAGTTAGATCAGATGGCAAATTGGATTTGGTGCTAGGTCTTTCCCTTTAGGTTTTACCCCAACAATGTTTTCATTAGTTTCGCTCACTCTCGAAATCAAGCATTTTACAGCAGGTTGGAGCAGCCTGTATCTCAGCACAGGAATAAGGTAGGGAAGAATTCAAATGCTCATTTTGACTGCCTCCAGAAGTTAGATCAGATGGCAAATTGGATTTGGTGCTAGGTCTTTCCCTTTAGGTTTTACCCCAACAATGTTTTCATTAGTTTTCGCTCACTCTCGAAATCAAGCATTTTACAGCAGGTTGGAGCAGCCTGTATCTCAGCACAGGAATAAGCTAGGGAAGAATTCTAAGGCTCATTTTGACTGCTTCCAGAAGTTAGATCAGATGGCAAATTGGATTTGGTGCTAGGTCTTTCCCTTTAGGTTTTACCCCAACAATGTTTTCATTAGTTTCGCTCACTCTCGAAATCAAGCATTTTACAGCAGGTTGGAGCAGCCTGTATCTCAGCACAGGAATAAGGTAGGGAAGAATTCTAAGGCTCATTTTGACTGCCTCCAGAAGTTAGATCAGATGGCAAATTGGATTTGGTGCTAGGTCTTTCCCTTTAGGTTTTACCCCAACAATGTTTTCATTAGTTTCGCTCACTCTCGAAATCAAGCATTTTACAGCAGGTTGGAGCAGCCTGTATCTCAGCACAGGAATAAGGTAGGGAAGAATTCTAAGGCTCATTTTGACTGCCTCCAGAAGTTAGATCAGATGGCAAATTGGATTTGGTGCTAGGTCTTTCCCTTTAGGTTTTACCCCAACAATGTTTTCATTAGTTTCGCTCACTCTCGAAATCAAGCATTTTACAGCAGGTTGGAGCAGCCTGTATCTCAGCACAGGAATAAGGTAGGGAAGAATTCTAAGGCTCATTTTGACTGCCTCCAGAAGTTAGATCAGATGGCAAATTGGATTTGGTGCTAGGTCTTTCCCTTTAGGTTTTACCCCAACAATGTTTTCATTAGTTTCGCTCACTCTCGAAATCAAGCATTTTACAGCAGGTTGGAGCAGCCTGTATCTCAGCACAGGAATAAGGTAGGGAAGAATTCTAAGGCTCATTTTGACTGCCTCCAGAAGTTAGATCAGATGGCAAATTGGATTTGGTGCTAGGTCTTTCCCTTTAGGTTTTACCCCAACAATGTTTTCATTAGTTTCGCTCACTCTCGAAATCAAGCATTTTACAGCAGGTTGGAGCAGCCTGTATCTCAGCACAGGAATAAGGTAGGGAAGAATTCTAAGGCTCATTTTGACTGCCTCCAGAAGTTAGATCAGATGGCAAATTGGATTTGGTGCTAGGTCTTTCCCTTTAGGTTTTACCCCAACAATGTTTTCATTAGTTTCGCTCACTCTCGAAATCAAGCATTTTACAGCAGGTTGGAGCAGCCTGTATCTCAGCACAGGAATAAGGTAGGGAAGAATTCTAAGGCTCATTTTGACTGCCTCCAGAAGTTAGATCAGATGGCAAATTGGATTTGGTGCTAGGTCTTTCCCTTTAGGTTTTACCCCAACAATGTTTTCATTAGTTTCGCTCACTCTCGAAATCAAGCATTTTACAGCAGGTTGGAGAAGCCTGTATCTCAGCACAGGAATAAGGTAGGGAAGAATTCTAAGGATCAGTTTGACTGCCTCCAGAAGTTAGATCAGATGGCAAATTGGATTTGGTGCTAGGTCTTTCCCTTTAGGTTTTACCCCAACAATGTTTTCATTAGTTTCGCTCACTCTCGAAATCAAGCATTTTACAGCAGGTTGGAGCAGCCTGTATCTCAGCACAGGAATAAGGTAGGGAAGAATTCTAAGGATCATTTTGACTGCCTCCAGAAGTTAGATCAGATGGCAAATTGGATTTGGTGCTAGGTCTTTCCCTTTAGGTTTTACCCCAACAATGTTTTCATTAGTTTCGCTCACTCTCGAAATCAAGCATTTTACAGCAGGTTGGAGCAGCCTGTATCTCAGCACAGGAATAAGGTAGGGAAGAATTCTAAGGCTCATTTTGACTGCCTCCAGAAGTTAGATCAGATGGCAAATTGGATTTGGTGCTAGGTCTTTCCCTTTAGGTTTTACCCCAACAATGTTTTCATTAGTTTCGCTCACTCTCGAAATCAAGCATTTTACAGCAGGTTGGAGCAGCCTGTATCTCAGCACAGGAATAAGGTAGGGAAGAATTCTAAGGCTCATTTTGACTGCCTCCAGAAGTTAGATCAGATGGCAAATTGGATTTGGTGCTAGGTCTTTCCCTTTAGGTTTTACCCCAACAATGTTTTCATTAGTTTCGCTCACTCTCGAAATCAAGCATTTTACAGCAGGTTGGAGCAGCCTGTATCTCAGCACAGGAATAAGGTAGGGAAGAATTCTAAGGATCATTTTGACTGCCTCCAGAAGTTAGATCAGATGGCAAATTGGATTTGGTGCTAGGTCTTTCCCTTTAGGTTTTACCCCAACATTGTTTTCATTAGTTTCGCTCACTCTCGAAATCAAGCATTTTACAGCAGGTTGGAGCAGCCTGTATCTCAGCACAGGAATAAGGTAGGGAAGAATTCTAAGGATCATTTTGACTGCCTCCAGAAGTTAGATCAGATGGCAAATTGGATTTGGTGCTAGGTCTTTCCCTTTAGGTTTTACCCCAACAATGTTTTCATTAGTTTCGCTCACTCTCGAAATCAAGCATTTTACAGCAGGTTGGAGCAGCCTGTATCTCAGCACAGGAATAAGGTAGGGAAGAATTCTAAGGCTCATTTTGACTGCCTCCAGAATTAGATCAGATGGCAAATTGGATTTGGTGCTAGGTCTTTCCCTTTAGGTTTTACCCCAACAATGTTTTCATTAGTTTCGCTCACTCTCGAAATCAAGCATTTTACAGCAGGTTGGAGCAGCCTGTATCTCAGCACAGGAATAAGGTAGGGAAGAATTCTAAGGCTCATTTTGACTGCCTCCAGAAGTTAGATCAGATGGCAAATTGGATTTGGTGCTAGGTCTTTCCCTTTAGGTTTTACCCCAACAATGTTTTCATTAGTTTCGCTCACTCTCGAAATCAAGCATTTTACAGCAGGTTGGAGCAGCCTGTATCTCAGCACAGGAATAAGGTAGGGAAGAATTCAAATGCTCATTTTGACTGCCTCCAGAAGTTAGATCAGATGGCAAATTGGATTTGGTGCTAGGTCTTTCCCTTTAGGTTTTACCCCAACAATGTTTTCATTAGTTTCGCTCACTCTCGAAATCAAGCATTTTACAGCAGGTTGGAGCAGCCTGTATCTCAGCACAGGAATAAGGTAGGGAAGAATTCTAAGGCTCATTTTGACTGCCTCCAGAAGTTAGATCAGATGGCAAATTGGATTTGGTGCTAGGTCTTTCCCTTTAGGTTTTACCCCAACAATGTTTTCATTAGTTTCGCTCACTCTCGAAATCAAGCATTTTACAGCAGGTTGGAGCAGCCTGTATCTCAGCACAGGAATAAGGTAGGGAAGAATTCTAAGGCTCATTTTGACTGCCTCCAGAAGTTAGATCAGATGGCAAATTGGATTTGGTGCTAGGTCTTTCCCTTTAGGTTTTACCCCAACAATGTTTTCATTAGTTTCGCTCACTCTCGAAATCAAGCATTTTACAGCAGGTTGGAGCAGCCTGTATCTCAGCACAGGAATAAGGTAGGGAAGAATTCTAAGGCTCATTTTGACTGCCTCCAGAAGTTAGATCAGATGGCAAATTGGATTTGGTGCTAGGTCTTTCCCTTTAGGTTTTACCCCAACAATGTTTTCATTAGTTTCGCTCACTCTCGAAATCAAGCATTTTACAGCAGGTTGGAGCAGCCTGTATCTCAGCACAGGAATAAGGTAGGGAAGAATTCTAAGGATCATTTTGACTGCCTCCAGAAGTTAGATCAGATGGCAAATTGGATTTGGTGCTAGGTCTTTCCCTTTAGGTTTTACCCCAACAATGTTTTCATTAGTTTCGCTCACTCTCGAAATCAAGCATTTTACAGCAGGTTGGAGCAGCCTGTATCTCAGCACAGGAATAAGGTAGGGAAGAATTCAAAGGATCATTTTGACTGCCTCCAGAAGTTAGATCAGATGGCAAATTGGATTTGGTGCTAGGTCTTTCCCTTTAGGTTTTACCCCAACAATGTTTTCATTAGTTTCGCTCACTCTCGAAATCAAGCATTTTACAGCAGGTTGGAGCAGCCTGTATCTCAGCAGAGGAATAAGGTAGGGAAGAATTCTAAGGCTCATTTTGACTGCCTCCAGAAGTTAGATCAGATGGCAAATTGGATTTGGTGCTAGGTCTTTCCCTTTAGGTTTTACCCCAACAATGTTTTCATTAGTTTCGCTCACTCTCGAAATCAAGCATTTTACAGCAGGTTGGAGCAGCCTGTATCTCAGCAGAGGAATAAGGTAGGGAAGAATTCTAAGGCTCATTTTGACTGCCTCCAGAAGTTAGATCAGATGGCAAATTGGATTTGGTGCTAGGTCTTTCCCTTTAGGTTTTACCCCAACAATGTTTTCATTAGTTTCGCTCACTCTCGAAATCAAGCATTTTACAGCAGGTTGGAGCAGCCTGTATCTCAGCACAGGAATAAGGTAGGGAAGAATTCTAAGGATCATTTTGACTGTCTCCAGAAGTTAGATCAGATGGCAAATTGGATTTGGTGCTAGGTCTTTCCCTTTAGGTTTTACCCCAACAATGTTTTCATTAGTTTCGCTCACTCTCGAAATCAAGCATTTTACAGCAGGTTGGAGCAGCCTGTATCTCAGCACAGGAATAAGGTAGGGAAGAATTCTAAGGCTCATTTTGACTGCCTCCAGAAGTTAGATCAGATGGCAAATTGGATTTGGTGCTAGGTCTTTCCCTTTAGGTTTTACCCCAACAATGTTTTCATTAGTTTCGCTCACTCTCGAAATCAAGCATTTTACAGCAGGTTGGAGCAGCCTGTATCTCAGCACAGGAATAAGGTAGGGAAGAATTCTAAGGCTCATTTTGACTGCCTCCAGAAGTTAGATCAGATGGCAAATTGGATTTGGTGCTAGGTCTTTCCCTTTAGGTTTTACCCCAACAATGTTTTCATTAGTTTCGCTCACTCTCGAAATCAAGCATTTTACAGCAGGTTGGAGCAGCCTGTATCTCAGCACAGGAATAAGGTAGGGAAGAATTCTAAGGATCATTTTGACTGCCTCCAGAAGTTAGATCAGATGGCAAATTGGATTTGGTGCTAGGTCTTTCCCTTTAGGTTTTACCCCAACAATGTTTTCATTAGTTTCGCTCACTCTCGAAATCAAGCATTTTACAGCAGGTTGGAGCAGCCTGTATCTCAGCACAGGAATAAGGTAGGGAAGAATTCTAAGGCTCATTTTGACTGCCTCCAGAAGTTAGATCAGATGGCAAATTGGATTTGGTGCTAGGTCTTTCCCTTTAGGTTTTACCCCAACAATGTTTTCATTAGTTTCGCTCACTCTCGAAATCAAGCATTTTACAGCAGGTTGGAGCAGCCTGTATCTCAGCACAGGAATAAGGTAGGGAAGAATTCTAAGGCTCATTTTGACTGCCTCCAGAAGTTAGATCAGATGGCAAATTGGATTTGGTGCTAGGTCTTTCCCTTTAGGTTTTACCCCAACAATGTTTTCATTAGTTTCGCTCACTCTCGAAATCAAGCATTTTACAGCAGGTTGGAGCAGCCTGTATCTCAGCACAGGAATAAGGTAGGGAAGAATTCTAAGGCTCATTTTGACTGCCTCCAGAAGTTAGATCAGATGGCAAATTGGATTTGGTGCTAGGTCTTTCCCTTTAGGTTTTACCCCAACAATGTTTTCATTAGTTTCGCTCACTCTCGAAATCAAGCATTTTACAGCAGGTTGGAGCAGCCTGTATCTCAGCACAGGAATAAGGTAGGGAAGAATTCTAAGGATCATTTTGACTGCCTCCAGAAGTTAGATCAGATGGCAAATTGGATTTGGTGCTAGGTCTTTCCCTTTAGGTTTTACCCCAACAATGTTTTCATTAGTTTCGCTCACTCTCGAAATCAAGCATTTTACAGCAGGTTGGAGCAGCCTGTATCTCAGCACAGGAATAAGGTAGGGAAGAATTCTAAGGATCATTTTGACTGCCTCCAGAAGTTAGATCAGATGGCAAATTGGATTTGGTGCTAGGTCTTTCCCTTTAGGTTTTACCCCAACAATGTTTTCATTAGTTTCGCTCACTCTCGAAATCAAGCATTTTACAGCAGGTTGGAGCAGCCTGTATCTCAGCAGAGGAATAAGGTAGGGAAGAATTCTAAGGCTCATTTTGACTGCCTCCAGAAGTTAGATCAGATGGCAAATTGGATTTGGTGCTAGGTCTTTCCCTTTAGGTTTTACCCCAACAATGTTTTCATTAGTTTCGCTCACTCTCGAAATCAAGCATTTTACAGCAGGTTGGAGCAGCCTGTATCTCAGCACAGGAATAAGGTAGGGAAGAATTCTAAGGATCATTTTGACTGCCTCCAGAAGTTAGATCAGATGGCAAATTGGATTTGGTGCTAGGTCTTTCCCTTTAGGTTTTACCCCAACAATGTTTTCATTAGTTTCGCTCACTCTCGAAATCAAGCATTTTACAGCAGGTTGGAGCAGCCTGTATCTCAGCACAGGAATAAGGTAGGGAAGAATTCTAAGGATCATTTTGACTGCCTCCAGAAGTTAGATCAGATGGCAAATTTGATTTGGTGCTAGGTCTTTCCCTTTAGGTTTTACCCCAACAATGTTTTCATTAGTTTCGCTCACTCTCGAAATCAAGCATTTTACAGCAGGTTGGAGCAGCCTGTATCTCAGCACAGGAATAAGGTAGGGAAGAATTCTAAGGATCATTTTGACTGCCTCCAGAAGTTAGATCAGATGGCAAATTGGATTTGGTGCTAGGTCTTTCCCTTTAGGTTTTACCCCAACAATGTTTTCATTAGTTTCGCTCACTCTCGAAATCAAGCATTTTACAGCAGGTTGGAGCAGCCTGTATCTCAGCACAGGAATAAGGTAGGGAAGAATTCTAAGGCTCATTTTGACTGCCTCCAGAAGTTAGATCAGATGGCAAATTGGATTTGGTGCTAGGTCTTTCCCTTTAGGTTTTACCCCAACAATGTTTTCATTAGTTTCGCTCACTCTCGAAATCAAGCATTTTACAGCAGGTTGGAGCAGCCTGTATCTCAGCACAGGAATAAGGTAGGGAAGAATTCTAAGGATCATTTTGACTGCCTCCGGAAGTTAGATCAGATGGCAAATTGGATTTGGTGCTAGGTCTTTCCCTTTAGGTTTTACCCCAACAATGTTTTCATTAGTTTCGCTCACTCTCGAAATCAAGCATTTTACAGCAGGTTGGAGCAGCCTGTATCTCAGCACAGGAATAAGCTAGGGAAGAATTCTAAGGATCATTTTGACTGCCTCCAGAAGTTAGATCAGATGGCAAATTGGATTTGGTGCTAGGTCTTTCCCTTTAGGTTTTACCCCAACAATGTTTTCATTAGTTTCGCTCACTCTCGAAATCAAGCATTTTACAGCAGGTTGGAGCAGCCTGTATCTCAGCACAGGAATAAGGTAGGGAAGAATTCTAAGGCTCATTTTGACTGCCTCCAGAAGTTAGATCAGATGGCAAATTGGATTTGGTGCTAGGTCTTTCCCTTTAGGTTTTACCCCAACAATGTTTTCATTAGTTTCGCTCACTCTCGAAATCAAGCATTTTACAGCAGGTTGGAGCAGCCTGTATCTCAGCACAGGAATAAGGTAGGGAAGAATTCTAAGGCTCATTTTGACTGCCTCCAGAAGTTAGATCAGATGGCAAATTGGATTTGGTGCTAGGTCTTTCCCTTTAGGTTTTACCCCAACAATGTTTTCATTAGTTTCGCTCACTCTCGAAATCAAGCATTTTACAGCAGGTTGGAGCAGCCTGTATCTCAGCACAGGAATAAGGTAGGGAAGAATTCTAAGGATCATTTTGACTGCCTCCAGAAGTTAGATCAGATGGCAAATTGGATTTGGTGCTAGGTCTTTCCCTTTACGTTTTACCCCAACAATGTTTTCATTAGTTTCGCTCACTCTCGAAATCAAGCATTTTACAGCAGGTTGGAGCAGCCTGTATCTCAGCACAGGAATAAGGTAGGGAAGAATTCAAATGCTCATTTTGACTGCCTCCAGAAGTTAGATCAGATGGCAAATCGGATTTGGTGCTAGGTCTTTCCCTTTAGGTTTTACCCCAACAATGTTTTCATTAGTTTCGCTCACTCTCGAAATCAAGCATTTTACAGCAGGTTGGAGCAGCCTGTATCTCAGCACAGGAATAAGGTAGGGAAGAATTCTAAGGCTCATTTTGACTGCCTCCAGAAGTTAGATCAGATGGCAAATTGGATTTGGTGCTAGGTCTTTCCCTTTAGGTTTTACCCCAACAATGTTTTCATTAGTTTCGCTCACTCTCGAAATCAAGCATTTTACTGCAGGTTGGAGCAGCCTGTATCTCAGCACAGGAATAAGGTAGGGAAGAATTCTAAGGATCATTTTGACTGCCTCCAGAAGTTAGATCAGATGGCAAATTGGATTTGGTGCTAGGTCTTTCCCTTTAGGTTTTACCCCAACAATGTTTTCATTAGTTTCGCTCACTCTCGAAATCAAGCATTTTACAGCAGGTTGGAGCAGCCTGTATCTCAGCACAGGAATAAGGTAGGGAAGAATTCTAAGGATCATTTTGACTGCCTCCAGAAGTTAGATCAGATGGCAAATTGGATTTGGTGCTAGGTCTTTCCCTTTAGGTTTTACCCCAACAATGTTTTCATTTGTCTCGCTCACTCTCGAAATCAAGCATTTTACAGCAGGTTGGAGCAGCCTGTATCTCAGCACAGGAATAAGGTAGGGAAGAATTCTAAGGATCATTTTGACTGCCTCCAGAAGTTAGATCAGATGGCAAATTGGATTTGGTGCTAGGTCTTTCCCTTTAGGTTTTACCCCAACAATGTTTTCATTAGTTTCGCTCACTCTCGAAATCAAGCATTTTACAGCAGGTTGGAGCAGCCTGTATCTCAGCACAGGAATAAGGTAGGGAAGAATTCTAAGGCTCATTTTGACTGCCTCCAGAAGTTAGATCAGATGGCAAATTGGATTTGGTGCTAGGTCTTTCCCTTTAGGTTTTACCCCAACAATGTTTTCATTAGTTTCGCTCACTCTCGAAATCAAGCATTTTACAGCAGGTTGGAGCAGCCTGTATCTCAGCACAGGAATAAGGTAGGGAAGAATTCTAAGGATCATTTTGACTGCCTCCAGAAGTTAGATCAGATGGCAAATTGGATTTGGTGCTAGGTCTTTCCCTTTAGGTTTTACCCCAACAATGTTTTCATTAGTTTCGCTCACTCTCGAAATCAAGCATTTTACAGCAGGTTGGAGCAGCCTGTATCTCAGCACAGGAATAAGGTAGGGAAGAATTCTAAGGATCATTTTGACTGCCTCCAGAAGTTAGATCAGATGGCAAATTGGATTTGGTGCTAGGTCTTTCCCTTTAGGTTTTACCCCAACAATGTTTTCATTAGTTTCGCTCACTCTCGAAATCAAGCATTTTACAGCAGGTTGGAGCAGCCTGTATCTCAGCACAGGAATAAGGTAGGGAAGAATTCTAAGGCTCATTTTGACTGCCTCCAGAAGTTAGATCAGATGGCAAATTGGATTTGGTGCTAGGTCTTTCCCTTTAGGTTTTACCCCAACAATGTTTTCATTAGTTTCGCTCACTCTCGAAATCAAGCATTTTACAGCAGGTTGGAGCAGCCTGTATCTCAGCACAGGAATAAGGTAGGGAAGAATTCAAATGCTCATTTTGACTGCCTCCAGAAGTTAGATCAGATGGCAAATTGGATTTGGTGCTAGGTCTTTCCCTTTAGGTTTTACCCCAACAATGTTTTCATTAGTTTCGCTCACTCTCGAAATCAAGCATTTTACAGCAGGTTGGAGCAGCCTGTATCTCAGCACAGGAATAAGCTAGGGAAGAATTCTAAGGCTCATTTTGACTGCCTCCAGAAGTTAGATCAGATGGCAAATTGGATTTGGTGCTAGGTCTTTCCCTTTAGGTTTTACCCCAACAATGTTTTCATTAGTTTCGCTCACTCTCGAAATCAAGCATTTTACAGCAGGTTGGAGCAGCCTGTATCTCAGCACAGGAATAAGGTAGGGAAGAATTCTAAGGATCATTTTGACTGCCTCCAGAAGTTAGATCAGATGGCAAATTGGATTTGGTGCTAGGTCTTTCCCTTTAGGTTTTACCCCAACAATGTTTTCATTAGTTTCGCTCACTCTCGAAATCAAGCATTTTACAGCAGGTTGGAGCAGCCTGTATCTCAGCACAGGAATAAGGTAGGGAAGAATTCAAATGCTCATTTTGACTGCCTCCAGAAGTTAGATCAGATGGCAAATTGGATTTGGTGCTAGGTCTTTCCCTTTAGGTTTTACCCCAACAATGTTTTCATTAGTTTCGCTCACTCTCGAAATCAAGCATTTTACAGCAGGTTGGAGCAGCCTGTATCTCAGCACAGGAATAAGGTAGGGAAGAATTCTAAGGATCATTTTGACTGCCTCCAGAAGTTAGATCAGATGGCAAATTGGATTTGGTGCTAGGTCTTTCCCTTTAGGTTTTACCCCAACAATGTTTTCATTAGTTTCGCTCACTCTCGAAATCAAGCATTTTACAGCAGGTTGGAGCAGCCTGTATCTCAGCACAGGAATAAGGTAGGGAAGAATTCTAAGGATCATTTTGACTGCCTCCAGAAGTTAGATCAGATGGCAAATTGGATTTGGTGCTAGGTCTTTCCCTTTAGGTTTTACCCCAACAATGTTTTCATTAGTTTCGCTCACTCTCGAAATCAAGCATTTTACAGCAGGTTGGAGCAGCCTGTATCTCAGCACAGGAATAAGGTAGGGAAGAATTCAAATGCTCATTTTGACTGCCTCCAGAAGTTAGATCAGATGGCAAATTGGATTTGGTGCTAGGTCTTTCCCTTTAGGTTTTACCCCAACAATGTTTTCATTAGTTTCGCTCACTCTCGAAATCAAGCATTTTACAGCAGGTTGGAGCAGCCTGTATCTCAGCACAGGAATAAGGTAGGGAAGAATTCTAAGGATCATTTTGACTGCCTCCAGAAGTTAGATCAGATGGCAAATTGGATTTGGTGCTAGGTCTTTCCCTTTAGGTTTTACCCCAACAATGTTTTCATTAGTTTCGCTCACTCTCGAAATCAAGCATTTTACAGCAGGTTGGAGCAGCCTGTATCTCAGCACAGGAATAAGGTAGGGAAGAATTCTAAGGATCATTTTGACTGCCTCCAGAAGTTAGATCAGATGGCAAATTGGATTTGGTGCTAGGTCTTTCCCTTTAGGTTTTACCCCAACAATGTTTTCATTAGTTTCGCTCACTCTCGAAATCAAGCATTTTACAGCAGGTTGGAGCAGCCTGTATCTCAGCACAGGAATAAGGTAGGGAAGAATTCTAAGGATCATTTTGACTGCCTCCAGAAGTTAGATCAGATGGCAAATTGGATTTGGTGCTAGGTCTTTCCCTTTAGGTTTTACCCCAACAATGTTTTCATTAGTTTCGCTCACTCTCGAAATCAAGCATTTTACAGCAGGTTGGAGCAGCCTGTATCTCAGCACAGGAATAAGGTAGGGAAGAATTCTAAGGATCATTTTGACTGCCTCCAGAAGTTAGATCAGATGGCAAATTGGATTTGGTGCTAGGTCTTTCCCTTTAGGTTTTACCCCAACATGTTTTCATTAGTTTCGCTCACTCTCGAAATCAAGCATTTTACAGCAGGTTGGAGCAGCCTGTATCTCAGCACAGGAATAAGGTAGGGAAGAATTCTAAGGATCATTTTGACTGCCTCCAGAAGTTAGATCAGATGGCAAATTGGATTTGGTGCTAGGTCTTTCCCTTTAGGTTTTACCCCAACAATGTTTTCATTAGTTTCGCTCACTCTCGAAATCAAGCATTTTACAGCAGGTTGGAGCAGCCTGTATCTCAGCACAGGAATAAGGTAGGGAAGAATTCTAAGGCTCATTTTGACTGCCTCCAGAAGTTAGATCAGATGGCAAATTGGATTTGGTGCTAGGTCTTTCCCTTTAGGTTTTACCCCAACAATGTTTTCATTAGTTTCGCTCACTCTCGAAATCAAGCATTTTACAGCAGGTTGGAGCAGCCTGTATCTCAGCACAGGAATAAGGTAGGGAAGAATTCTAAGGCTCATTTTGACTGCCTCCAGAAGTTAGATCAGATGGCAAATTGGATTTGGTGCTAGGTCTTTCCCTTTAGGTTTTACCCCAACAATGTTTTCATTAGTTTCGCTCACTCTCGAAATCAAGCATTTTACAGCAGGTTGGAGCAGCCTGTATCTCAGCACAGGAATAAGGTAGGGAAGAATTCTAAGGATCATTTTGACTGCCTCCAGAAGTTAGATCAGATGGCAAATTGGATTTGGTGCTAGGTCTTTCCCTTTAGGTTTTACCCCAACAATGTTTTCATTAGTTTCGCTCACTCTCGAAATCAAGCATTTTACAGCAGGTTGGAGCAGCCTGTATCTCAGCACAGGAATAAGGTAGGGAAGAATTCTAAGGATCATTTTGACTGCCTCCAGAAGTTAGATCAGATGGCAAATTGGATTTGGTGCTAGGTCTTTCCCTTTAGGTTTTACCCCAACAATGTTTTCATTAGTTTCGCTCACTCTCGAAATCAAGCATTTTACAGCAGGTTGGAGCAGCCTGTATCTCAGCACAGGAATAAGGTAGGGAAGAATTCTAAGGATCATTTTGACTGCCTCCAGAAGTTAGATCAGATGGCAAATTGGATTTGGTGCTAGGTCTTTCCCTTTAGGTTTTACCCCAACAATGTTTTCATTAGTTTCGCTCACTCTCGAAATCAAGCATTTTACAGCAGGTTGGAGCAGCCTGTATCTCAGCACAGGAATAAGGTAGGGAAGAATTCTAAGGATCATTTTGACTGCCTCCAGAAGTTAGATCAGATGGCAAATTGGATTTGGTGCTAGGTCTTTCCCTTTAGGTTTTACCCCAACAATGTTTTCATTAGTTTCGCTCACTCTCGAAATCAAGCATTTTACAGCAGGTTGGAGCAGCCTGTATCTCAGCACAGGAATAAGCTAGGGAAGAATTCTAAGGCTCATTTTGACTGCCTCCAGAAGTTAGATCAGATGGCAAATTGGATTTGGTGCTAGGTCTTTCCCTTTAGGTTTTACCCCAACAATGTTTTCATTAGTTTCGCTCACTCTCGAAATCAAGCATTTTACAGCAGGTTGGAGCAGCCTGTATCTCAGCACAGGAATAAGGTAGGGAAGAATTCAAATACTCATTTTGACTGCCTCCAGAAGTTAGATCAGAAGGCCAATGCAATTTGGTGCTAGGTCTTTCCCTTTAGGTTTTACCCCAACAATGTTTTCATTAGTTTCGCTCACTCTCGAAATCAAGCATTTTACAGCAGGTTGGAGCAGCCTGTATCTCAGCACAGGAATAAGGTAGGGAAGAATTCAAATACTCATTTTGACTGCCTCCAGAAGTTAGATCAGATGGCAAATTGGATTTGGTGCTAGGTCTTTCCCTTTAGGTTTTACCCCAACAATGTTTTCATTAGTTTCGCTCACTCTCGAAATCAAGCATTTTACAGCAGGTTGGAGCAGCCTGTATCTCAGCACAGGAATACGGTAGGGAAGAATTCTAAGGATCATTTTGACTGCCTCCAGAAGTTAGATCAGATGGCAAATTGGATTTGGTGCTAGGTCTTTCCCTTTAGGTTTTACCCCAACAATGTTTTCATTAGTTTCGCTCACTCTCGAAATCAAGCATTTTACAGCAGGTTGGAGCAGCCTGTATCTCAGCACAGGAATAAGGTAGGGAAGAATTCTAAGGATCAGTTTGACTGCCTCCAGAAGTTAGATCAGATGGCAAATTGGATTTGGTGCTAGGTCTTTCCCTTTAGGTTTTACCCCAACAATGTTTTCATTAGTTTCGCTCACTCTCGAAATCAAGCATTTTACAGCAGGTTGGAGCAGCCTGTATCTCAGCACAGGAATAAGGTAGGGAAGAATTCTAAGGATCATTTTGACTGCCTCCAGAAGTTAGATCAGATGGCAAATTGGATTTGGTGCTAGGTCTTTCCCTTTAGGTTTTACCCCAACAATGTTTTCATTAGTTTCGCTCACTCTCGAAATCAAGCATTTTACAGCAGGTTGGAGCAGCCTGTATCTCAGCACAGGAATAAGGTAGGGAAGAATTCTAAGGCTCATTTTGACTGCCTCCAGAAGTTAGATCAGATGGCAAATTGGATTTGGTGCTAGGTCTTCCCCTTTAGGTTTTACCCCAACAATGTTTTCATTAGTTTCGCTCACTCTCGAAATCAAGCATTTTACAGCAGGTTGGAGCAGCCTGTATCTCAGCACAGGAATAAGGTAGGGAAGAATTCTAAGGATCATTTTGACTGCGTCCAGAAGTTAGATCAGATGGCAAATTGGATTTGGTGCTAGGTCTTTCCCTTTAGGTTTTACCCCAACAATGTTTTCATTAGTTTCGCTCACTCTCGAAATCAAGCATTTTACAGCAGGTTGGAGCAGCCTGTATCTCAGCACAGGAATAAGGTAGGGAAGAATTCTAAGGATCATTTTGACTGCCTCCAGAAGTTAGATCAGATGGCAAATTGGATTTGGTGCTAGGTCTTTCCCTTTAGGTTTTACCCCAACAATGTTTTCATTAGTTTCGCTAACTCTCGAAATCATGCATTTTACAGCAGGTTGGAGCAGCCTGTATCTCAGCACAGGAATAAGGTAGGGAAGAATTCTAAGGATCATTTTGACTGCCTCCAGAAGTTAGATCAGATGGCAAATTGGATTTGGTGCTAGGTCTTTCCCTTTAGGTTTTACCCCAACAATGTTTTCATTAGTTTCGCTCACTCTCGAAATCAAGCATTTTACAGCAGGTTGGAGCAGCCTGTATCTCAGCACAGGAATAAGGTAGGGAAGAATTCTAAGGATCATTTTGACTGCCTCCAGAAGTTAGATCAGATGGCAAATTGGATTTGGTGCTAGGTCTTTCCCTTTAGGTTTTACCCCAACAATGTTTTCATTAGTTTCGCTCACTCTCGAAATCAAGCATTTTACAGCAGGTTGGAGCAGCCTGTATCTCAGCACAGGAATAAGGTAGGGAAGAATTCTAAGGCTCATTTTGACTGCCTCCAGAAGTTAGATCAGATGGCAAATTGGATTTGGTGCTAGGTCTTTCCCTTTAGGTTTTACCCCAACAATGTTTTCATTAGTTTCGCTCACTCTCGAAATCAAGCATTTTACAGCAGGTTGGAGCAGCCTGTATCTCAGCACAGGAATAAGGTAGGGAAGAATTCAAATACTCATTTTGACTGCCTCCAGAAGTTAGATCAGATGGCAAATTGAATTTGGTGCTAGGTCTTTCCCTTTAGGTTTTACCCCAACAATGTTTTCATTAGTTTCGCTCACTCTCGAAATCAAGCATTTTACAGCAGGTTGGAGCAGCCTGTATCTCAGCACAGGAATAAGGTAGGGAAGAATTCTAAGGCTCATTTTGACTGCCTCCAGAAGTTAGATCAGATGGTCAATGCAATTTGGTGCTAGGCCTTTCCCTTTAGGTTTTACCCCAACAATGTTTTCATTAGTTTCGCTCACTCTCGAAATCAAGCATTTTACAGCAGGTTGGAGCAGCCTGTATCTCAGCACAGGAATAAGGTAGGGAAGAATTCTAAGGATCATTTTGACTGCCTCCAGAAGTTAGATCAGATGGCCAATGCAATTTGGTGCTAGGTCTTTCCCTTTAGGTTTTACCCCAACAATGTTTTCATTAGTTTCGCTCACTCTCGAAATCAAGCATTTTACAGCAGGTTGGAGCAGCCTGTATCTCAGCACAGGAATAAGGTAGGGAAGAATTCTAAGGATCATTTTGACTGCCTCCAGAAGTTAGATCAGATGGCAAATTGGATTTGGTGCTAGGTCTTTCCCTTTAGGTTTTACCCCAACAATGTTTTCATTAGTTTCGCTCACTCTCGAAATCAAGCATTTTACAGCAGGTTGGAGCAGCCTGTATCTCAGCACAGGAATAAGGTAGGGAAGAATTCAAATACTCATTTTGACTGCCTCCAGAAGTTAGATCAGATGGCAAATTGGATTTGGTGCTAGGCCTTTCCCTTTAGGTTTTACCCCAACAATGTTTTCATTAGTTTCGCTCACTCTCGAAATCAAGCATTTTACAGCAGGTTGGAGCAGCCTGTATCTCAGCACAGGAATAAGGTAGGGAAGAATTCTAAGGATCATTTTGACTGCCTCCAGAAGTTAGATCAGATGGCAAATTGGATTTGGTGCTAGGTCTTTCCCTTTAGGTTTTACCCCAACAATGTTTTCATTAGTTTCGCTCACTCTCGAAATCAAGCATTTTACAGCAGGTTGGAGCAGCCTGTATCTCAGCACAGTAATAAGGTAGGGAAGAATTCAAATACTCATTTTGACTGACTCCAGAAGTTAGATCAGATGGCCAATGGAATTTGGTGCTAGGTCTTTCCCTTTAGGTTTTACCCCAACAATGTTTTCATTAGTTTCGCTCACTCTCGAAATCAAGCATTTTACAGCAGGTTGGAGCAGCCTGTATCTCAGCACAGGAATAAGGTAGGGAAGAATTCTAAGGATCATTTTGACTGCCTCCAGAAGTTAGATCAGATGGCAAATTGGATTTGGTGCTAGGTCTTTCCCTTTAGGTTTTACCCCAACAATGTTTTCATTAGTTTCGCTCACTCTCGAAATCAAGCATTTTACAGCAGGTTGGAGCAGCCTGTATCTCAGCACAGGAATAAGGTAGGGAAGAATTCTAAGGATCATTTTGACTGCCTCCAGAAGTTAGATCAGATGGCAAATTGGATTTGGTGCTAGGTCTTTCCCTTTAGGTTTTACCCCAACAATGTTTTCATTAGTTTTCGCTCACTCTCGAAATCAAGCATTTTACAGCAGGTTGGAGCAGCCTGTATCTCAGCACAGGAATAAGGTAGGGAAGAATTCTAAGGATCATTTTGACTGCCTCCAGAAGTTAGATCAGATGGCAAATTGGATTTGGTGCTAGGTCTTTCCCTTTAGGTTTTACCCCAACAAAGTTTTCATTAGTTTCGCTCACTCTCGAAATCAAGCATTTTACAGCAGGTTGGAGCAGCCTGTATCTCAGCACAGGAATAAGGTAGGGAAGAATTCTAAGGATCATTTTGACTGCCTCCAGAAGTTAGATCAGATGGCAAATTGGATTTGGTGCTAGGTCTTTCCCTTTAGGTTTTACCCCAACAATGTTTTCATTAGTTTCGCTCACTCTCGAAATCAAGCATTTTACAGCAGGTTGGAGCAGCCTGTATCTCAGCACAGGAATAAGGTAGGGAAGAATTCTAAGGCTCATTTTGACTGCCTCCAGAAGTTAGATCAGATGGCAAATTGGATTTGGTGCTAGGTCTTTCCCTTTAGGTTTTACCCCAACAATGTTTTCATTAGTTTCGCTCACTCTCGAAATCAAGCATTTTACAGCAGGTTGGAGCAGCCTGTATCTCAGCACAGGAATAAGGTAGGGAAGAATTCAAATGCTCATTTTGACTGCCTCCAGAAGTTAGATCAGATGGCAAATTGGATTTGGTGCTAGGTCTTTCCCTTTAGGTTTTACCCCAACAATGTTTTCATTAGTTTCGCTCACTCTCGAAATCAAGCATTTTACAGCAGGTTGGAGCAGCCTGTATCTCAGCACAGGAATAAGGTAGGGAAGAATTCTAAGGATCATTTTGACTGCCTCCAGAAGTTAGATCAGATGGCAAATTGGATTTGGTGCTAGGTCTTTCCCTTTAGGTTTTACCCCAACAATGTTTTCATTAGTTTCGCTCACTCTCGAAATCAAGCATTTTACAGCAGGTTGGAGCAGCCTGTATCTCAGCACAGGAATAAGGTAGGGAAGAATTCAAATACTCATTTTGACTGCCTCCAGAAGTTAGATCAGATGGCCAATGCAATTTGGTGCTAGGCCTTTCCCTTTAGGTTTTACCCCAACAATGTTTTCATTAGTTTCGCTCACTCTCGAAATCAAGCATTTTACAGCAGGTTGGAGCAGCCTGTATCTCAGCACAGGAATAAGGTAGGGAAGAATTCTAAGGATCATTTTGACTGCCTCCAGAAGTTAGATCAGATGGCAAATTGGATTTGGTGCTAGGTCTTTCCCTTTAGGTTTTACCCCAACAATGTTTTCATTAGTTTCGCTCACTCTCGAAATCAAGCATTTTACAGCAGGTTGGAGCAGCCTGTATCTCAGCACAGTAATAAGGTAGGGAAGAATTCAAATACTCATTTTGACTGCCTCCAGAAGTTAGATCAGATGGCCAATGCAATTTGGTGCTAGGTCTTTCCCTTTAGGTTTTACCCCAACAATGTTTTCATTAGTTTCGCTCACTCTCGAAATCAAGCATTTTACAGCAGGTTGGAGCAGCCTGTATCTCAGCACAGGAATAAGGTAGGGAAGAATTCTAAGGATCATTTTGACTGCCTCCAGAAGTTAGATCAGATGGCAAATTGGATTTGGTGCTAGGTCTTTCCCTTTAGGTTTTACCCCAACAATGTTTTCATTAGTTTCGCTCACTCTCGAAATCAAGCATTTTACAGCAGGTTGGAGCAGCCTGTATCTCAGCACAGGAATAAGGTAGGGAAGAATTCTAAGGATCATTTTGACTGCCTCCAGAAGTTAGATCAGATGGCCAATGCAATTTGGTGCTAGGTCTTTCCCTTTAGGTTTTACCCCAACAATGTTTTCATTAGTTTCGCTCACTCTCGAAATCAAGCATTTTACAGCAGGTTGGAGCAGCCTGTATCTCAGCACAGGAATAAGGTAGGGAAGAATTCTAAGGATCATTTTGACTGCCTCCAGAAGTTAGATCAGATGGCAAATTGGATTTGGTGCTAGGTCTTTCCCTTTAGGTTTTACCCCAACAATGTTTTCATTAGTTTCGCTCACTCTCGAAATCAAGCATTTTACAGCAGGTTGGAGCAGCCTGTATCTCAGCACAGGAATAAGGTAGGGAAGAATTCTAAGGATCATTTTGACTGCCTCCAGAAGTTAGATCAGATGGCAAATTGGATTTGGTGCTAGGTCTTTCCCTTTAGGTTTTACCCCAACAATGTTTTCATTAGTTTCGCTCACTCTCGAAATCAAGCATTTTACAGCAGGTTGGAGCAGCCTGTATCTCAGCACAGGAATAAGGTAGGGAAGAATTCTAAGGATCATTTTGACTGCCTCCAGAAGTTAGATCAGATGGCAAATTGGATTTGGTGCTAGGTCTTTCCCTTTAGGTTTTACCCCAACAAAGTTTTCATTAGTTTCGCTCACTCTCGAAATCAAGCATTTTACAGCAGGTTGGAGCAGCCTGTATCTCAGCACAGGAATAAGGTAGGGAAGAATTCTAAGGATCATTTTGACTGCCTCCAGAAGTTAGATCAGATGGCAAATTGGATTTGGTGCTAGGTCTTTCCCTTTAGGTTTTACCCCAACAATGTTTTCATTAGTTTCGCTCACTCTCGAAATCAAGCATTTTACAGCAGGTTGGAGCAGCCTGTATCTCAGCACAGGAATAAGGTAGGGAAGAATTCTAAGGATCATTTTGACTGCCTCCAGAAGTTAGATCAGATGGCAAATTGGATTTGGTGCTAGGTCTTTCCCTTTAGGTTTTACCCCAACAATGTTTTCATTAGTTTCGCTCACTCTCGAAATCAAGCATTTTACAGCAGGTTGGAGCAGCCTGTATCTCAGCACAGGAATAAGGTAGGGAAGAATTCAAATACTCATTTTGACTGCCTCCAGAAGTTAGATCAGATGGCCAATGCAATTTGGTGCTAGGCCTTTCCCTTTAGGTTTTACCCCAACAATGTTTTCATTAGTTTCGCTCACTCTCGAAATCAAGCATTTTACAGCAGGTTGGAGCAGCCTGTATCTCAGCACAGGAATAAGGTAGGGAAGAATTCAAATACTCATTTTGACTGCCTCCAGAAGTTAGATCAGATGGCCAATGCAATTTGGTGCTAGGCCTTTCCCTTTAGGTTTTACCCCAACAATGTTTTCATTAGTTTCGCTCACTCTCGAAATCAAGCATTTTACAGCAGGTTGGAGCAGCCTGTATCTCAGCACAGGAATAAGGTAGGGAAGAATTCTAAGGATCATTTTGACTGCCTCCAGAAGTTAGATCAGATGGCAAATTGGATTTGGTGCTAGGTCTTTCCCTTTAGGTTTTACCCCAACAATGTTTTCATTAGTTTCGCTCACTCTCGAAATCAAGCATTTTACAGCAGGTTGGAGCAGCCTGTATCTCAGCACAGTAATAAGGTAGGGAAGAATTCAAATACTCATTTTGACTGCCTCCAGAAGTTAGATCAGATGGCCAATGCAATTTGGTGCTAGGTCTTTCCCTTTAGGTTTTACCCCAACAATGTTTTCATTAGTTTCGCTCACTCTCGAAATCAAGCATTTTACAGCAGGTTGGAGCAGCCTGTATCTCAGCACAGGAATAAGGTAGGGAAGAATTCTAAGGATCATTTTGACTGCCTCCAGAAGTTAGATCAGATGGCAAATTGGATTTGGTGCTAGGTCTTTCCCTTTAGGTTTTACCCCAACAATGTTTTCATTAGTTTCGCTCACTCTCGAAATCAAGCATTTTACAGCAGGTTGGAGCAGCCTGTATCTCAGCACAGGAATAAGGTAGGGAAGAATTCTAAGGATCATTTTGACTGCCTCCAGAAGTTAGATCAGATGGCCAATGCAATTTGGTGCTAGGTCTTTCCCTTTAGGTTTTACCCCAACAATGTTTTCATTAGTTTCGCTCACTCTCGAAATCAAGCATTTTACAGCAGGTTGGAGCAGCCTGTATCTCAGCACAGGAATAAGGTAGGGAAGAATTCTAAGGATCATTTTGACTGCCTCCAGAAGTTAGATCAGATGGCAAATTGGATTTGGTGCTAGGTCTTTCCCTTTAGGTTTTACCCCAACAATGTTTTCATTAGTTTCGCTCACTCTCGAAATCAAGCATTTTACAGCAGGTTGGAGCAGCCTGTATCTCAGCACAGGAATAAGGTAGGGAAGAATTCTAAGGATCATTTTGACTGCCTCCAGAAGTTAGATCAGATGGCCAATGCAATTTGGTGCTAGGTCTTTCCCTTTAGGTTTTACCCCAACAATGTTTTCATTAGTTTTGCTCACTCTCGAAATCAAGCATTTTACAGCAGGTTGGAGCAGCCTGTATCTCAGCACAGGAATAAGGTAGGGAAGAATTCTAAGGATCATTTTGACTGCCTCCAGAAGTTAGATCAGATGGCAAATTGGATTTGGTGCTAGGTCTTTCCCTTTAGGTTTTACCCCAACAATGTTTTCATTAGTTTCGCTCACTCTCGAAATCAAGCATTTTACAGCAGGTTGGAGCAGCCTGTATCTCAGCACAGGAATAAGGTAGGGAAGAATTCTAAGGATCATTTTGACTGCCTCCAGAAGTTAGATCAGATGGCAAATTGGATTTGGTGCTAGGTCTTTCCCTTTAGGTTTTACCCCAACAATGTTTTCATTAGTTTCGCTCACTCTCGAAATCAAGCATTTTACAGCAGGTTGGAGCAGCCTGTATCTCAGCACAGGAATAAGGTAGGGAAGAATTCTAAGGCTCATTTTGACTGCCTCCAGAAGTTAGATCAGATGGGCAATGCAATTTGGTGCTAGGCCTTTCCCTTTAGGTTTTACCCCAACAATGTTTTCATTAGTTTCGCTCACTCTCGAAATCAAGCATTTTACAGCAGGTTGGAGCAGCCTGTATCTCAGCACAGGAATAAGGTAGGGAAGAATTCTAAGGATCATTTTGACTGCCTCCAGAAGTTAGATCAGATGGCCAATGCAATTTGGTGCTAGGTCTTTCCCTTTAGGTTTTACCCCAACAATGTTTTCATTAGTTTCGCTCACTCTCGAAATCAAGCATTTTACAGCAGGTTGGAGCAGCCTGTATCTCAGCACAGGAATAAGGTAGGGAAGAATTCTAAGGATCATTTTGACTGCCTCCAGAAGTTAGATCAGATGGCAAATTGGATTTGTGCTAGGTCTTTCCCTTTAGGTTTTACCCCAACAATGTTTTCATTACTTTCGCTCACTCTCGAAATCAAGCATTTTACAGCAGGTTGGAGCAGCCTGTATCTCAGCACAGGAATAAGGTAGGGAAGAATTCTAAGGATCATTTTGACTGCCTCCAGAAGTTAGATCAGATGGCCAATGGAATTTGGTGCTAGGTCCTTTCCCTTTAGGTTTTACCCCAACAATGTTTTCATTAGTTTCGCTCACTCTCGAAATCAAGCATTTTACAGCAGGTTGGAGCAGCCTGTATCTCAGCACAGGAATAAGGTAGGGAAGAATTCAAATACTCATTTTGACTGCCTCCAGAAGTTAGATCAGATGGCCAATGCAATTTGGTGCTAGGCCTTTCCCTTTAGGTTTTACCCCAACAATGTTTTCATTAGTTTCGCTCACTCTCGAAATCAAGCATTTTACAGCAGGTTGGAGCAGCCTGTATCTCAGCACAGGAATAAGGTAGGGAAGAATTCTAAGGATCAGTTTGACTGCCTCCAGAAGTTAGATCAGATGGCAAATTGGATTTGGTGCTAGGTCTTTCCCTTTAGGTTTTACCCCAACAATGTTTTCATTAGTTTCGCTCACTCTCGAAATCAAGCATTTTACAGCAGGTTGGAGCAGCCTGTATCTCAGCACAGGAATAAGGTAGGGAAGAATTCTAAGGATCATTTTGACTGCCTCCAGAAGTTAGATCAGATGGCAAATTGGATTTGGTGCTAGGTCTTTCCCTTTAGGTTTTACCCCAACAATGTTTTCATTAGTTTCGCTCACTCTCGAAATCAAGCATTTTACAGCAGGTTGGAGCAGCCTGTATCTCAGCACAGGAATAAGGTAGGGAAGAATTCTAAGGCTCATTTTGACTGCCTCCAGAAGTTAGATCAGATGGCAAATTGGATTTGGTGCTAGGTCTTTCCCTTTAGGTTTTACCCCAACAATGTTTTCATTAGTTTCGCTCACTCTCGAAATCAAGCATTTTACAGCAGGTTGGAGCAGCCTGTATCTCAGCACAGGAATAAGGTAGGGAAGAATTCTAAGGATCATTTTGACTGCCTCCAGAAGTTAGATCAGATGGCAAATTGGATTTGGTGCTAGGTCTTTCCCTTTAGGTTTTACCCCAACAATGTTTTCATTAGTTTCGCTCACTCTCGAAATCAAGCATTTTACAGCAGGTTGGAGCAGCCTGTATCTCAGCACAGGAATAAGGTAGGGAAGAATTCAAATACTCATTTTGACTGCCTCCAGAAGTTAGATCAGATGGCCAATGCAATTTGGTGCTAGGCCTTTCCCTTTAGGTTTTACCCCAACAATGTTTTCATTAGTTTCGCTCACTCTCGAAATCAAGCATTTTACAGCAGGTTGGAGCAGCCTGTATCTCAGCACAGGAATAAGGTAGGGAAGAATTCAAATACTCATTTTGACTGCCTCCAGAAGTTAGATCAGATGGCCAATGGAATTTGGTGCTCGGTCTTTCCCTTTAGGTTTTACCCCAACAATGTTTTCATTAGTTTCGCTCACTCTCGAATCAAGCATTTTACAGCAGGTTGGAGCAGCCTGTATCTCAGCACAGGAATAAGGTAGGGAAGAATTCTAAGGATCATTTTGACTGCCTCCAGAAGTTAGATCAGATGGCCAATGGAATTTGGTGCTAGGTCTTTCCCTTTAGGTTTTACCCCAACAATGTTTTCATTAGTTTCGCTCACTCTCGAAATCAAGCATTTTACAGCAGGTTGGAGCAGCCTGTATCTCAGCACAGGAATAAGGTAGGGAAGAATTCAAATACTCATTTTGACTGCCTCCAGAAGTTAGATCAGATGGCAAATTGGATTTGGTGCTAGGTCTTTCCCTTTAGGTTTTACCCCAACAATGTTT
Organism: Melanerpes formicivorus; assembly: GCF_026170545.1. NCBI lineage: Eukaryota > Metazoa > Chordata > Aves > Piciformes > Picidae > Melanerpes > Melanerpes formicivorus. Next base: position 325 of record NW_027142768.1, on the reverse strand, counting down.
TCATTAGTTTCGCTCACTCTCGAAATCAAGCATTTTACAGCAGGTTGGAGCAGCCTGTATCTCAGCACAGGAATAAGGTAGGGAAGAATTCTAAGGCTCATTTTGACTGCCTCCAGAAGTTAGATCAGATGGCAAATTGGATTTGGTGCTAGGTCTTTCCCTTTAGGTTTTACCCCAACAATGTTTTCATTAGTTTCGCTCACTCTCGAAATCAAGCATTTTACAGCAGGTTGGAGCAGCCTGTATCTCAGCACAGGAATAAGGTAGGGAAGAATTCTAAGGATCATTTTGACTGCCTCCAGAAGTTAGATCAGATATCAAATTG